>NC_142707.1:66681954-66832598 GCF_055471065.1 Atractosteus spatula
CATCTTTCCCACTATGATACAAAAGAGGAAATGCTTTTGTCTTCCCTGGGTTTGATTATCTGTAATGCATCGCTTGCGACTCTTTCCATTCATGAAACATAATTCAAATTTCTGCTGTTCATATTTAAGAGCTTGAGCGCTTTGGCTCCTGACTGTATTTGTGAACTGCTAACTCCCTGAATACCTACAGTACATGTCGTTTCCGCTCTTGGCCTTAATTCAACCCCCCAAACGGGGCTCTGATAAATGGGAGACTGTACTTTCTGTTCTGTTACTCCAAGGCAGAGAAATGATCTCCCAGCTCACGTCAGTAGGCACTTTCCAATCGCACTTTTATACTCTAGTGCAGTGGTGTTAAATTCATTTGCTGTGGTGGGCCAAATTTAATTTAAATGTACTTTGACCATTCATAATATAAATGATAATAAATACTAGGCACCACCTTTATATAGTATTATCAATGGCATTTTGTGTTTTTGGTGTTTATTGTATAACCAGGGGCGCATGGTGACACAGTGCTTAGCATTACTGCCTAGCAGTGCTGGGACCCCGGGTTTGATTCCTGGGGTGCTATCTGCGTAGAGTTTGTTCTATGCTCTCGTTTTGGAAGTGAGCTTGCAAATTTTTCCGAGCTTTTTGTTTTAATAGCACTGGCGGTAACAGCATCTGCAAATAATTGTGCTGTTTATTTTAAATCAGCTGTTTGTGTGACATGCTGATCTCTTTTCTCAAGTAAATACAGGAATTCTATGGGAACCCATGTGATCCACTCAGCTCGCCTGCCATTACCCAGAATTCCGAGGTGGTTTTCTTCATTACTTTTCAAGGAGGGGCAGAAAAACACTCGACAAGGTTTCTCAACTCCTGTTCTGACGACAACATTCATGCTGGTTTCACAGGTCTCCGAAGTGCCCCGAAGAAGTGGGAAAATCCGTCAAACTGCACAGGTTACACCTATAATTAGCTAAATTACAAGATATGCAGGAATGAAAACCTACATCAGTGTGGTTGGGGTTTGGGAATACAGATGAAAATGAAAAATGCCCACAAAAAATTGAAGGAAGAGTTAATTAATGCTTTGGCTGGATAATCATTGGGTAGGTAAGTTAGGGAAGAGGGTATAGCGAACTTTGTTGACTCCCTCTAAACTGTGCTTGCCATATCTATCCGTGACTTTCACAGGTATCTCTCAACATCAACACAGTGCCTCTGGAAACAGGTTAAAATTATTTCGGAAAAATAAAGCTATTGAAACACCATAAAGGAAATATATGGAAGAGACACTATAGAAATATAATGTACTGCAAATTTGCACTGTAGAAAATTGCAATAAAATGAAGAGATGCAAAATGCAATTTAATGGATAATCCTTTATCCATAAACTGATGTAGTTCCATGACTGTTAACTTGCTCCCTGAAAGACCATTAGAGGTCTTTGTCTTGTGTACAGGGACCATGGTAATACTTGAAACAAGTCCAAATATACAAAGAGAACAAAACTTCAACTACATCCCACAATCTTATTTGATTTTTTTTGCCTTATGTACAATGCAGACAGATGTGTAAACAAATATGACTCACATCGGAATTTTAACTTTAAATTATTGATCCACTTGTACTTCTAAGTAAAGTACACCGGTCAGATTCTGAGACAAAGAATGCCAAAATTGTGATTGAAATGTTTTTGGCCGCTAATCCTATTAAGTACTGTGTCTATCTTTTCTAATTAAACATGATTTGACAAAGCAGACCCAATTTGGAATAGCAAATTGTGTGTTTTTTGCTCGTACAGTTGTTTGCCTGTGAACCCTGTGTCCGCACACGGGAGTGAATGAGAAAGAGGAAGACTCCTAAGACCTCACTCGTCTGCTAACATGCTACAGGCAACACATTCCTGACTGGAGTACAGCATATCCATCACTGAGAGCACCGCAAGACCCGGCCCACTAACTCCAAGCGATCCTTGGAGCTGCTCAGCCAGGTTTGTGCTGCTGCATGGGAGACTCCAGTCCCAGTCGGCCAGTGACATGACCCAGACTCAAACCCCCGGTCACAGGCAGCAGCCTGTGCTCTCCTTGACCAGCTGAGCCACCCTGAGGAGACCCCAGATGATTTTGGAAGGAGACACTATCTTTAAATCCCTTTTGGAAGAACAAACATGCAAGAAAACAAAAAAGAACTTGGAGACCAAATTAAATTAGCTCTAAAATGTCATGGCTTTCGATTCAGTGACCTTAAGTGTCTCTGCCCTTATAACGTGGTAACTCGTTAATGATAAAAAAAAATTATCCACCTGTCTTCTAACTGATTCTTCCAATTCAGGGTCGTAGGAGACCTGGAGTCTATTCCAGCAAGCAGCGGGTGCAAGGCAGGTTATAAAGCACTTCACACAACAAAAAAACACAGTATCACTGAAATAATGGTGCATGCATTACACTGAAAATGAATCTAAAGCAAAACAAAGCGAACTCTCTTCCAATATGTATATGCTGATACCACGTACTGTATGCTCATCTAAGCTACTGTATTTTTACAATCCAATATCCTCTCCCACACAGAGCTGCAGCCTGTCTCTGCGCTCCTGTTTGTTTTGCACTTGGTAGACATCAACACACATCAGAATGTTGGCTTTCCTGCGCAGCAAATCACTAAACCACAAGCTAAATTGTGAAACTAATTTGCAGTTTCTTAAAGCTGGAAATATTCAAATCTAGATTTGGTGCTTTTAGAGAACAGCAGTGTCGTTGTCCAACTCGTTCATTCTTGTTCTTGAGAAGTGACTCAGTGCAGAATAAAACATTTTTGAGGTTTTCTAAAAGTGCACTTTTACAGTGTGAAGTTTTGCAACATGTGCTAGTGTTCTGGGCACACTACTGTTGTAGGGTTACGCTGATGTGAAAATAATTACAATCCTTCCATTAAGAAAGGTTTTTCCGATGTATTCAGATAACAGTGTGCTAGCATCATCGCAGATTTAGAGGGTGCAAACCAGCAAAGATAAAACTGAGCAATATTTCCTTCAGCATATGGGCTGATATAATCATAAATGTCACATCACATAACATGCAGTAAAATTACAAGCTAAAACTTACAAGCACTTTGGCACAGATATATGATAAATAGAATCCTACTGTCAAACAACTTACACAATATTGGAGATGTTTTTATATAGCATGAATTGTTCAACCTCAGGCATAGCTCTATCAGAAACTGTTTCATTTAATTTCATAAAGTAACTTGTGAAAATACACTCAGGACATTTAAAGGTAGAAGTAACAAATATTTATCTCACTACATCTTAAATGTTCCCCATCTGACAGTATTAATCTAAATAATGTAGATGTAGCCTTTTTTCGGATGAAAAAGTATCTTAATTACGTTATGACAATTCTCAAAAAGTAGTCTTTTAGTAATCTTTTCAAAGTAAACGAGATTACTAGGGATGGAAATACTTGTGAAATCCAAAGAGCAAGGGAGTTAAGCAGGAAACACTTGAGAGAGCAACAACATTTCTTTTTTTTTCTCTACAGAAGGGCCTGTAACCCTTTTATGTCTGATGAATGAGCTCCACAAAACTCTCTTGTAATCCTCTCCTACATTTAGAAATAGTCTGCTGTAGAACACTGTAATCTATCTCATTCTGTTTCACCAGCCTGAAAGGCCCAATAATTAAGCTTATCTCCTGGTCTCCGACTCAGATGTTTACTCTGTTTTGTAGTCTAATGAGCTCTGCTGAGTCGTGCAATGTTTATCTTTGGTTATTGTTTCAAGTAGGCAAAGTCACCTCATGTTGGTAGTCACTTTGTCTAGGAACAAGACACTAGAACCCGGTCCATCATGTCAATTGCGCAGTGTGTATCTCAGGTTTAGAAAGATCAGAGAGACGGACATAAAGTTGCAGAAATGGATTCAGATGCTGGGCAGGGTTGTTATTTCATTGCACACTAGTGCTCCTCTGTTATGTATGATCAGTGGACAGCACACATGTCAGAACTTGTTTGTGGATCTTGACTCAAATATGTCTAATGGCAAAAATAAAATCAGTCAGATTGGAGACAGGGATCAGCTCAATTCAATCTCACCAATCACCCGGACCACGTTTGTGACAAACATTCAGTCCATTAAAAATGTTGTAACCTAGCTGAAGAAGACATCATACAACCTAACTTGTTAAATTAATATTTGTGTAGAAATTTTATGCAGCCATCTAATGTCTATTGCTTAATGTTTTGCCAGTAGAGCGAGAAAAATAAGAACAGTAATTTTACCACTTGTGGTTCTGCTTCTGTTCATCTATACCTGATGTCTAGCAGCTCCTTAGTTAGGGCTTTCAAGTCTGTTTTGTAAAAACACAGAAAATGGGACACAGCATTTAGACATAACGTGGTAGTACCCCACACCAGCACAGAGGTCTGTCTCTGTAAGCAGAGTCACTGTAGTATTTTTCCTGCCATTATTCTGTCTTGGCTGGAGTCACGATCTTGCTCACTGACTGCCAGCACAGCACAGACATGATCCAGCACTCACACAGCCTCACTCTGTTTGAAGCACAGGCTCTGCTCAGCTGACTGCTGGGTGAGAAATCGATTTTAGATTTTTTTTTACCACAGTTGCCCACCAGCTACTATACTTCTGTATAGAGTTCATTTTTATTTTTATTGCCTCATATTCTGTATCATATCTGCCACATACAGTAATATGGTCATGTTTCGACTTCCAAAAGCCTTGGATGCCAATGTTCATAAGGTGTTATACACTGTATGAGCACGCATAGGGGCGGAGCGGTGGCACTGTGGCTAAGGATCTGCGCCTGTGGCTGGAAGGTTGCCGGTTTGTATCCCGCGGCCGGCAGAGGAATCCTACTCTGCTGGGCCCCTGAGCAAGGCCCTCAACCCCAACTGCTCCAGGGGCACCCTATAAATGGGTAACCCTACGCTCTGACCCCAAGCTTCTCTCCCTGTCTGTGTGTCTCATGGAGAGCAAGCTGGGGTATGCGAAAAGACAAATTCCTAATACAAGAAATTGTATATGGCTAATTAAGTGATCTTATTTGCATGAAAAAAATTAGCCCTTAAACAGGTACTTGACTCCAGCCAAGACAGAATTAGCCCATAAACAGGTACTTGGGCCCACCTGAAAGCAGAGAGGGTGCCAGCACGTCACGGGAGGAGGAAGTATCTGTAGAAGACCCTGTGTGGGGAGAACTTACAAACTCCATACAGAAGGCTCCCCAGGCTGGGATCAAACCAGGCTGGGACCCCAATTCCAAGAGTCAGCAGCACACCCTGTGCCTACACCACACCAGCAAAAACAGAAGTCATGTCATTTGCCAAACCGCTTTGTACCATACGGTGTCGTTGGAAGCCAGAGCCTACCCGGGAAGCAACGAACGCAAGGCAGGCTACACCATGGATGGGACGCCAGTGCAGGGCAAGTGCCAATCATTCATGGGGACAATTTGGAGGAAACGAGATAACTCCCTACTTCTCGAGAAATCACCGGAGATTTTTAATGACCACTGAGAGTCAGGACCTTGGTTTAACGCCTCTTCCGAAAGATGGCGCCCACTACAGTATAGTGTCCCCGCCACTATACTGGGGCATTAGGACCCACACAGACCACAGGGTGGGCACCCCCTGCTGCTCCCACTAACACCACTTCCAGGAGCAGCCATAGCTTCCCAGGAGGTCTATAATCCAAGTACTGACCAGGCTCACACCTGCTTAGCTTCAGTGGATTGCAAGTTGAGAGCTGCAGGGTGATATGGCTAATGGCATCAAAACAGAAGTATAAAAACTACATTAGTTCTAAATTAATTTGCTTCCTTTAAAAGGCAGTTGAAAAGTCAGTCCTTTCTTCAAAATCAATAGTAAAATTGAGCCAGAGGACCCAGAATTCAATGGCATTTTCCCCTAGTTTTAGGGAAAACGCAATTAAAATCTCTTTCATCTGGTTTGTGATTCACTGCAACTAAAACAGCAAACAGGAGGCTGGTCCTCACACAAAGCATCGTGGGAGCCTGATGACAGCTGCTCAACTCTGGTGTGGAAGCCTGTACCAGTACCACTTAGTATGTTAGGATGATTTTAGGTGAACAGAAAGAAACACATGTTTTCTGCCTGAAAGTGAGAAAAGGGGTATCCTTATTATAGATATCTTAGTGCAATACGAAAGGCATTAGCCTCATCTGGATTCATCAGTTAAGGTGAAAGAAAACTGGATAAGGTCAGTAAATTTGACCACCCTTTCTCACATCTGCCCACGGGTTAAAATGAGTAGAGGTACAAATATAGTATATTAACAGGATCAATTCTTTTTTGTTTTAACAGTTTTGTGGTCACAGGTGATTCGTTGTTCCGGTAGGTACCCCTGAATGGTGCAATGTGAACGGTAATTTGATAGATTAACTGCATTTATCAATAAGAAGACAGATGAGCGCAGTACAGTTCAGCTAAATTCAGACTTTATCCCTGGAAACATCATCTGTTCAGAAATTCTGATTTGAATTTTTACTTCTATTTCTGAATATTTCCAATTTTTGTTTCCCTAGGAGTGGTCAAAAATCATTCTACCATAAATACGAAATGTTTGTCTCATTTGTGATGGACTGCATCACCTCCGGCTAAAAGAATCAGCATGACAGAAGTTATTCCTAAATGACAACAATTAAGGATTGCCATCTTAAATATTCCCCCCAAGAAATTCCATGCAATAACTCAAAATAAAGAGAAAACACTATCAGGCTCATGCTGAATGAAGGCAGCTATAAACAGGTTTATAATCTAGACAGCCTACTAGATTAAGACCTTAGACAAGTCAAGAAACAATTACATCAAGAATAATAATAACAACATCTTGTTGTAAATATTTAATACATTGTATTGTGTGACAATTTTAAAACATGAGAGTGAAGAGAACACGTCATTTCAATGTCGCAAAGGAACAAGTAAAGGTTTATTCCAGGCTGAAAAGAGAAGAAAAGAAACAAGGTTTCAGCTGAGGAGCCTTCTAACACACCCGAAGGAGCTCCCTACTTGAACTTTAAGGTCTGTCAGTTGATTGTACTATGTTCATGTTTTTGTTCTCATTCTGAGTTAGGTGCCATTGCAAAGACAGGCAATGTCCCTTGCTGTGATTCTGGCTGATTAATTGGTTTCAGGATTGATTCCTAGGCCAGATGTTGTTTTCATCATCTTTTCCTTGTCCTCTCCCCCCTGTCACTCATTTCATGGGCTCTGACGTCTTATAGTTTCTTATATGTCAGTGCATATGCTCTTATGAAAGAGAACATGGCAGAAAACAGCAGAAGAGGCTGGTTGTCACACCTTTTGCCCAAAGCCCAGACCAGTAAGAGACCAGAATTGGATGAGGGCGAAGCAGTCGTTAAGATCCCGATGGTTTGAATGCAGTACATGAAAGACTAAAGGCTCAAAGTTCAGGAGCTATAAATACACAGATCTGTAATTGGTAGATCAATGCTGAAGGCAGTATGCTGCCATAGCAACGGGACACAGCGAAGAGAGCATCAGAAACAGCTGCTTGAAGATGGCAGGATCTATGTTATATTGGAGGGTGGGAAAAAAAGAAACCAGACACAGTAAGAATGCATCACAAAGTGAATATGTTTTTTTTCTAAGTGCCACAGGCTCAGACAGACCCTTTCAAGATTAAGAAATGTTGAGTTTGATGAAATATTTGTGCAAGGCACTTTGAAGCATTTGAGAATGAGGAAGAGCTATAAATCTTCATGATCAAAGGATCTCCTCAAACCCGTTGGGATGATTTTCGAAGGGATGTGCTCCAGAAGAGAACCTGGAATGACGACTTGTACTGAGTGTACCACTGCCTGGAATCTAACAATGTTGTTGTGAGCACACACTATACAATTCATATGAATTGTTTAATCAGTTATCTCCCATTTTATTTCAGGGTTTTCTCATTTGGAAGGTGGATAGGGATCTGCTGAGGTAGCACAGAGTTCCGCTCAGTTCAGGCCAGTGCCAGACCGTGCCATGATACTGCTGCTCACTCAGAGAAGCGCTCTGACCCGCCCACGTGTCTTGTGACCTATAAGCACATTCTACGATTATAGCACACAGATTTAGGAAAACATTTTGGTTTGCAATTTCACCAATCACTCCATACATTATATGACAGATTATACTTAACATACACCACTTCATATTTTGGAAGTTTACACAGCCAGGAGATTTTGGATCTCGATACAACGCATAAGTTGTAAACTGCAGCCACCAACATATTATCCAAGTCGTGCTACCTAAAGTCACAACCACCTATCAGGGAACTGGTATTAGGGAATTAATGGTGTAGGTTTCGACAACTTTTTATAAGACTGAACACTGCGGTGTTTTTTTAATTAAAACGAACACTGACAGTAAATGACTGTATTTTCATCTTGTGCCTTGAAATAGCACAGACAATACCAAACTCTAATTATAGATGGCGAGTGGTTTAAGAAAAAAAAACGCTTTCTCACTATTGAAACACTATTGAAAATAAACCTCGGAAAATGGCATTCACATGAGAATAATGTGCGAGATATCCTATATGTCCTGTTTTTTTTTTAAGTAGAAGACCAGACATCAACGTTGTTATCCACCCTGTATCGCAGACCGAATACTAAACAGTTAAACACTCTGCGATTCCGTTTGGTTTCGCAACTGCTTTCAAGACTAGTTCCGTTCAAGGTTGTGAAAGGTAAATGAAACCATGTATTGGAGGCAAAAACATTAATTGAACTGTTTTTGTCGTAGTGTGCTAGAATAACCTTACCCATTTATAGCCGCACTGGGTGCAATACTTGTAAACAAGTGCATTATTTTCCTACAGTGTAACTGGCTACGGGTACTGGACCCGATCCATGCCATTCAAAGATACACGAAGTCTATCAAGCACGAAGATACCAGAGGATACAGTGGAAAAGTTCGGTAATGTTCATTTAAAACCAAGAACATGAGACACTTCTTTCTGCACAGGGTTGTGGGAGTATGGAACTAGTTATTAAAGTTATGTTACTGAAGATCGTACCCTGGCTTTTTTCATTAAATACCTGGATGATATAATCTGATCAATTAGCTACTAAATATCACGCGCTGGCTAGAATGGCCGAAAGACCTCTTTAATTGTGTTCTTTACCTTTTATATACTGCACACTTTTAAGAGTTTTTTTTTATCTTTACAGTAATATTTTGTATTGTGCTAAAGTATAACAACACCTGTGAGGCGATCTGAATAAAGGATCATCATATAACAACTCAATAATAATAATAATAATAATCGCTCGAAAAAGACTAGACTCGATTTTCTTTTTCCCTGATCAAAACCCAGGTGTCGGACTGCCTCGATAACCTTCTGAAGATTGCTACAACCAGCACAATAATATGACTAAATCTATTATTAAAAAAAAATGTTATTAAAATTATTTATCGCTTTACGATTTGACTTAAATAAATATTTGGTCAGTGGTACCCATGACTGTAAAAGCGCTAGAGCGGAAAGAGTTAAAAACTCCCACGACTGAAATTTAAATATGGATTCTTAAGGAATCTTGCACATACAAGTCAAAACCACCAGCTGTGCAGAAAGAATACAGCCAAACGATTTTTTTTATCAGTCACTTTTATAAAATGACCAAGAATGTCCCCCACAATCGATGAAATTTAAAAACTGAAGGACAGACAAACACTCGCAGTTGACAAGGAAGACTTACATGTTTATCGATCTTTTAACTTCAACATACACTCGCTCAGATGGGTTTACCTGATTATAGTTACAAGAACATTTAGCTGCCAAATCAAACAATGAATTAAAATGAACTAAATTGCATCTGGTCATATCGCATATTTATGCAGTTACTAGAAATGCATTCTAAGAAATCTTCACATTTGAACACACTGGCATAAAGCGACTTGTTAATATGTTAAGTGAACTGTACCTTTTCCTGGGTCCATGCTACTTTGACAGCCTGCCCGCTGGCTTCACTGAAGAACGTCGCGTAAAATCCCAATACCAAGAGGAAATACATGTCTGAGGTCTCGCACAGTCCAGACGTCTCCGTGCACTGAGCAGTACTCTCGGCTCCTACCGTGCAGTCCCGATCCCTCTCATCCGTCTGTCTGCACTCCGTGATCATGTGAGCAACACAAGGGAGGACCCGGGGCACCTCTCCGCGCGTCACGGTTCACCCTGACCCTGGAGACACCGCGCAGTAGCACCTGGGGGGGAGACGCGTCCGTCCCTGGAGTGAGAGAGTCTTCGTCCTTTTAGAAAACCGTGACATGGTCTTTTGTGATATCTCAATGTCCCCCCCTTCTCTTGCAATACACAGTCTTCAAAAACTCACCATGTTATACTACGCAAATATGCTGATTATGTTCTAATCATTGCTGTCAAAAACGAATCACTACTGTAAAAACACCCATTTAAATTCACTATCTTTTTCCATTTAAGTCCACCACTTTGCTGTACAGTTTCTGTATGGTAAACAGAACAGTTCATGTTCAATTTCTCTTTACACAAATACCTTTTTATTTCTTCAGCTTGTGGTGTTGTTCGGTGACGCACACTTGCCGAACTTAGCTGGTGGTTTTGCGAATACGCCAGGTTTAGGAGCCAGCATAGGAAGATTAGAAGCCCACCTTGGCTGCAGAGTCAGATATATTGATCCTCTATCTCCTGGTAACAGCCTCATCACCAGCAACAGTTTGTTTATCTTTATTCCAATTCACATAAATGGAATAAGGTATCAAAAGATTAGAATACATTAAAGAGGATGTAAGCAACAAAGTACAGTGTATTTGTAGTAGTTTATTTATTTTCCATTAATTTACTAACAGTAGACTTTCCCACATACCTGGCAGTGTACTGTACATTCATATTCGAGAGTTTTTGCACTGGGAGTGCAGCAAGGAAGCACATTACAGTGCCTCTTCATCACAGACCACTCTCCTGTCTGGAGCTCAGATTCCTGGTGCACAGATGGGGTTCTTCTCAGCGATGATCACTGCTTGCCTGCCCTTGGGACAGCAGCGTACCTGAAGCTGAATGCTGCTTACAGTACTAGTCCAGCTACAGCCTCCCCAGTAAGGGTTAACAGAACCACCAGGCTACATCTGGAGGCAGACAGCCTGTCTGACACAAACAATGCCTGCCTGTCTGAAGCACACTCATCTTGCCAAAGATAAGGTCAGGGAAAAAAAAGCCAAATTCCATGACCTGAAAACGACCGTACAGGTTAGAGTAGTGCTTTTTGAGCAAGATGAAAGCAATAACCAACAAGACAGAGAACATGCCGACCTGCTGCCAATAGGTAAAAACCAGTGCACTGCATGTGTAAACTCTAAGTGTACATATGAGTGTGAAAGGGCTTTTAACCATTCTGCCTCTGAATATTTTGCATACTTCTTGTAATTTTCCTAAACCTTTACGATGCTGCAGTGTAGTCCAGTGTATAGTGTTTGGCCAGATGTAGGAGATATAATTACAGTTCTTCCACAGTCAGACACAATAACAGCCACTTCCGGTAAACTTAACTTGAAAGACTGAGAGAGAGCTCGCCTCGAACTAAAAGTTTACATAAACTTAAACCACAGTTGTGAGAGTTTCATTTTACAAAACCATACTTCCTGTATATCACAACATCAACAAAATTCTTAAACATTCCTTTAAAAATGCAATCAAATGTAATATGGCCAGTAGCCATAATACTCTGCAACTCACAACTGGCAGCCCCACTGAAGCTCAGCAGGTGTGAGCCTGGTCAGTACCTGGATGGGAGACCTCCTGGGAAAAGGAAAAGGTTGCTGCTGGAAGAGGTGTTAGTGGGGCCAGCAGGGGGCGCTCACCCTGCGGTCCATGTGGGTCCTAATGCCCCAGTTTAGAGATGGGGACACTATAGTGTAAACAGGCACCGTCCTTCAGATAAGATGTAAAACTGAGGTCCTGACTCTCTGTGGTCATTAAAAATCCCAGGGGGCTTCTTGAAAGGGGTAGGTGTGTTACCCCGGTGTCCTGGCCAAATTTCCCCCTGGCCTTTATCAATCATGGTCTCCTAATAATCCCCGTCTCTGAACTGGCTTCATCACTCTGCTCTCCTCCCCATTGAGAGCTGGTGTGTGGTGAGCGTTCTGGTGCACTATGGCTGCAGTCGCATCATCCAGGTGGGGCTGCACACTGGTGGTGGTGGAGGGGATCCCCATTACCTGTAAAGGAATGGGGAGTGGAGTGGAGTGTCCAGAAAAGCACTATATAAGTGCAAGCAATTATTATTAATAATATCCTTTATATAATTAAGACAATCTAAGACTTTAAAATCTACAAGGTCCACTTGCATTTCCCTGGCCTGGGACCCACCTTCCATCTTCTCCTCATTGAAATCTCAATTTACATGGTCTTTTTGTAACAGCACTGTTGCCAAAATGTATGTACAGTAATACTGGACCCCATGCGATAGAGAGAGAGAGAGAGAGAGATGGGTATATTTAGTCAAGTCGAGGGATCAGGAAACCTAGTTAGAGTCAAATTGCAGGTCAGGAAGCTGGAGCTTCAGAAGTTTAACAACAATCAGGAAGACTTCAAGAGCGAGAACTGGGAGCTCCACTGGTAAAACCAATGCTGAGCTTTGTGGGGATGGTAACGAAACCTTAAGTCCTCTGGGATGCAGAAGGTGCGGTGGTGAGCGAGAGGTGGGGTTGGGTGATTACTTTGCAAGAATTGGAAGGGGCTAGTGTCTGATTATGTGTGGTCGTGACGCTTTCAGAGAGCTCATCTCTGTTTGAAACAGTCATGTTATCCTCAGCCAGACCCTCCCTTTCCATAGACCTGCTTTACGTATATAGATTACAATCCATATAAACCACCATTTTCCTCCATTCAAGCCAGCTGGTTTCAACCTGCTGTCAATATTCCCTGTGCAGACAAAGACAGGGTCTGGCAATGACCAGAAAGCTTCTGCACCTCCAGAAGAAGACGAGTCAGCAGCTTTTCTCTTTACATCTGACCGCTGGAATCTTGATCATCCTTGGTCCTTTGTTCGCAATGCAGAACTGTTCTCACTGAGAGGACATCATGGGCCTCCATCCAGGACAGGTCATGATGTGGGTTCAGCAAAGGCCAGATGTCTATATTCTTCACACTTTTTCCTGTGTTAAACTTCCTTCCTCCTTCTCCTGTATGATAGAACACAAACCCAATGATCTTTATTACACTTTCCCAACCCTTGATTTGTAATAAATCTTTTGAGAAGGTTATATGGGTCCGACATACCAAAAGCCATTGGGATTGCTAACAGGATCTCACACTAGAATGTCCTGCCACACACTTGGACATGAACCATGCTGTCGAATCTGTCACCCTTTCCTTTATTGCAGCATACTGTTTTCCTTATAATTTTTTCCTCTTTGAGTGACCTAGAAAACTAAAACTACATCTTCTTACTACTTTTTACTGTGAAGTGCACACAACTGCGCCTTCTGATGACCACATGGGACATCATTCCAAATGTAAAAATCCTAAATTAAATGCTTTATATAAATCTGTTTAAATTTACACCCCTTAAGAACAGAACTAAATTCTAAACCTAAAAAAATTATTCCTCTTAATTCTACGCAGCTTCCTCTCATTCCCTCCTGGAGTACCAGCTCAGACACAGCCTTGCCCGGGACATTACAGAATGCTTTCTGCCTGGCTGTGCTCACTGTTATATCGAGAGACATCAGCAATGTGCAGTCCTGCGGATTTCTCTGCCTTCCCTGTGTGGAATCCGCTAGGTAGGTATTGCTGGAGTGATGACGTGCCGTTTCCAGAGCAATTTGCAGTGTAATCCAGCTCCTTAGGGTGACACAGTGGCGCAGTGGTCAGTGTTGCTGCCCTGCAGCACTGGGTTCAATTCCTGGGGTGCACTCTGCGTGGAGTTTGTATGTTCTCCCCTTCTTCGCATGGGTTTCCTCCTACAGCCCCCAAACATACTGGTAGGTCAATTGGCTTCTGGGAAAGTTGCCCCCAATGTGAGTGTCTGTGCACGAGCCCTGCAGTAGACTGGCATCCTGCCCAGGGTGTACCCTGCCTTGCGCCCATTGCTTGCTGGGATAGCCTCCAGCTCCCCGGTGACTCTGAATTTGATGAAGCTGTTAGAAGATGAAAAGAAAAATGAAATCCAACCCAGTGCGCTACATGGCAGTGAAGTGCTGGGTCCAGTCACAGATAGGGTTACACACAATGGGACAAACACCCCGTAGAATCCCTGCACACCAAGTTCTGAAAAAACATTCACACAATGTGCAGAGAAAACTACCAAAAGATGCATAAAGGCCAGAATTTGACCAAATCCCACAGCTAATTATCAGAAGAGAAAATGATATATTAGTAACACTTATAAAGCAGTGACCAGAACTCCTACCAGCACAAGACCCTGCTGAAGTAAGAGCTGAGGAGCCGATCCCAGAGAAGAGCCCCTTCACCCTGTTACTACCCTGAGTCACTCTGGCACCAGCCAGTCTCAGGACAGAACTGTTTACAGCCCCACAGATGAAAGTTAACTAAATCACAGCACAAACTAAATGACACTGGGACACGCACAAAACAAACACAACACAACCCGGAAGAATAATAATAATTGCTTACACTTACATAGTGCTTTTCTGGACACTCCACTCAAAGCGCTTTACAGGTAATGGGGATCCCCTCCACCACCACCAGTGTGCAGCCCCACCTGGATGATGCGACGGCAGCCATAGTGCGCCAGTACACTCCCCACACACCAGCTCTCAGCGGGGAGGAGAACAGAGTGATGAAGCCAGTTCAGAGATGGGGATTATTGGGAGGCCATGATTGGTAAAGGCCAGGGGGAAATTTGGCCAGGACGCTGTGGTTACACCCCTACTCTTTTAGAGAAATGCCCTGGGATTTTTAACGACCACAGAGAGTCAGGACCTCGGTTTTACGTCTCATCCAAAGGACGGTGCCTTTTTTACAGTATGGTGTCCCCGTCACTATACTGGGGCAATAGGACCCACATGGACCACAGGGTGAGCGCCCCCTACTGGCCCCACTAACACCTCTTCCATGCTACAGGACCCTAAAAAGACAATGCATACACGCCGCGTATATGCCCAGGGTGAGAGACAGCAAAGTGAAACAGATCCTGGTGGCCACTGCCTGGTCATAGAAATTGGGCAAAACCTTGGCTGTTGAGAAAGGACAGGCTGTGCTCCCACTGCCACTGGGGAGAAAAAGGGACAAAGATATACTTTCTACTGAACTGCAACAAATACTCCAGAATTAAACAAACATTCTTCCCTATAATAACAAAACTAATCCCAGCCTTTTCACAAATGACCAGAATCAGAACAGCTTCCGATCCTACTGGGAGAAGGGAGACCAAACCTGACGGAGCTGCAGCCCAGTTTGTGATGACCGGTCACAGCCTGAGGAACAGAGAGTGTTATTCGCTGTTAACGCCATTGCTTCTGCAACACTGGAATTCATCGGTCGTGCCAGCAAAGCTGGTTGAATCTGATCTGTGATTCAAGTGGTTACTCTGGAGGGTTTGCCCAATGTGCGCTGTTGCTGGTGTAACCAGGTGATGAGGTGTGACACAGGAATCAGTAATAGCCCCTCGCGTAGGCTGGTAGTTAGCCTGATTTGTAGATAATCTCTGGATAGCCTCCCGTGTTTTTTTTTATTTAAAAGAAATACCGTACACCGGTGACTGCACACGATCGACTGTGAAGCTGCCAGAACTAAGAGGGACCCGCTAGACGTCACCACAGGCAGGCAGAACAGGGACTGTGATGTAACGCCATCAGGAACTCGAGCAGTGCGTCATGGGAGTTGTAGTTCGCAAAGCCAACGCTACGTCCGTGAGCAACTATAGCCAGTTCTATTACGCGGCCGCTGTTAAGACAGGGTTACACTGGCAACCCGTCCTCCTTTGCCATAATTTCTTGGGTGAAGCCTAGTGGGCGAAAGCTACTGTTTGCTGCAGTCGTGAGCTCAGTAAAGACGCTGTTCTCCCACATCCAGGGGTCAGGTAGTCGTCTCTTCACCTTCACTCCCTCCAGTAGGACACCTGTCAGGATCACACACGTGGTTCTGAGAGGAACAAAAAAAAAGCACCGCAGAACACCGATTCTTTGCAGAGAGCAAAAAACAAACATGATACTAGTAAGAAGAAGGCAGAAGGTTACTTTCTTGCAGTCAAAGTAGTTTCTCTTATTTGTATTTTATTACTTTGATGGACAGGCGTCCCACCCAGGGTGTATCCTGCCTTTCACCTGTTGCTTGCTGGGATAGGCTCCGGGCCACTGTGACCCCGATTTAGATAAAGCGGTTAGAAAAAAGATGGATGAATGGATGGTAATTTAATCAAGTTTGAAATGCTTGTTAGATAAATTGCGTTACATAAACAATTTACTTCTAACAACATAGGTTACGAATGAGAGGAGGCCAGTTTGTCTGGTAGGTAGCAGTTAATGGATCCAAGGATCTCATTCCAGATGATTTCAGGAATCAGCTTCAACCACATGGCTGGTTCCACACTCCTACAAGCCTTTGGGTAAAGAAATGCCTCCTATTCGTACATTTTAGATGCCCATAGTTTCCACTGGTGTCCTCTGGTTAATTTTTCACTGTTCACTTCCGAGAACATTGCTGGGTTGACTTTGTCAGTGATTTGGGAGTTTTGATGTCTTGAATCAGGCGTACTCTGTACTCTTCTCTCTTCAGGACTGAAAAGCTGGAGTTCTTTCAGCCTGTCAGTGCAGGACATGCCTTGAAGTTCTGGAATAATGCGTCTGGTTGATCTGTCTTGGACTGAACCCAGATATCTGTAGAATCGTTGAAAAGACCTGATAAAAATTAAAACTAACAGTTGGAGACAAATTGTAATCTCATTATAAACACCTGTAATCTGTTTCTCTTTCTATCTGGTGCATTATATAATGCAAGAAATGACACTTATTAAAAACCAATATCAAATGTAATCTATTTGCCCCAGACCCTGCATTGGATTCAGCGGCTAAATAATTGATCATTTATTTGGGGTTTCTGCTGCCAATAACTGTTGCTAGCTTCACGGAGCTACTACTGAGCACCGAACACCAACATTTCAAATTCCTCGTGTCTGATGTCCAATGATCTTTAATCTGCACAGATCTTTAATAATATATAATACATAATAATATGTGATGACATCTAATATGACATGCTGTTTAGACCACGTTGGGGATAACAATTATAATTACTTTATATGGTGCCTTAAAAAAGTAATCCTTTCAAAGTAAAGCACACGGCACACAAATAAACAAACAGATACCGACGATAAAACAATCACAGCTAAAAGTATTTCTGAAAAAAGATGACCCATATCTGTATTTAAGTTAATAGACTCAAAAAGATGCAAACACGAACTCCCTCCAGCGCCAGTCAGTCACATGACACTGCTCTGCGCTCACGTGGCGAGATACACGTGGGGACCTGCTGCAGTCCAGGAAGCCGAGCTGAGAAAAGAGTCCTTAGCAAGTTACCTTTACATTACGAGTCGATAGAATTTGATAATTTTGTTCTCAAGTAAAACTGAACAGTTAAAAAACCAGAGCGGTTATGGAGCAAGATATAGTAAGCCTGAAGGAACAACTGTTGGTGAAAGAAAAAGAGATTGGCGTTTTAAAGGACAAACTCGAACGGTTGTTGAAGGTATTTCATTTTTTAGTTCAAACCCTTTGATTGTACACGACACAGCAGATTTTATATCAGTATTATTTTTTCTCGTTATATAGTAATCCAAGTAATCCTAAAAGGTCCTGTACACTACGTATAATCTAAATAGGTAATGCAGAAAACGAGAGAAAAGCTCATTTTTAAGTGCTCAGCCTCTGCAGATCTGAAGACAGGGCACTGGGTGAGCAAAGTATTGCTCACTGTTCTTTCATTTAACAAAACGTTGTATTTGGTGCAGAAAGTTCCGTTTTATTGTAAGGTGATGCCTGCTCACACTGTGTTGACGAATTAGTTTATGAAGAGATCGCTGCTTTCTCGGGGCAAATTATCAAGAAAGATCGATATGACTTCAACTTGGCCAATGGCGTCTAACTATACAAACATCGTTTCCCATTTTTTGTTGTTTAGTTGAAATTCATAATCCAAAAACCTCATTTGTAAGTTAAGAACAAACCTCTGCTAGAAAACCCTGACACTCATTTATAAACATGTATATATATTTTCTAAGGGTTCTCCAATTTCTTCTTTGCCTTGCAAGGATTCCCAGTGCAGCACTGAAGCAATTGATATACAAGGAACTGTGACACAACTGACTCCCCTGCAAGAAAAGCCATTTCTCTCCAACGAAGAGATCATGAGGTACAGCAGGCAACTGCTTCTCCCCCAGTTCGGGGTTAAAGGTATATAAGCATGACACCGCACATGTTCTTGGGTGTTTTTAACGATTGTTCTGGAGTGAATTTAATTGAAATAGCAGACCGTGTAAGTCCAGGAAGGCATTTAGCTACAGTAGGACACCAGGAATAATACCCCTTGTTTTACAAATTGGATCTTTAATAACCTAGTAGAGAAACATATTGTAGCGCGGGCAATAAACACGCAGAACAGTGGGGTTAGAAGTGCTCTTTTTTAAATAGAACACCATAGTTTTTCTAACAAAGTTTATTTCACAATAAACATTTTACACTCTAACAAATCATGCAAAGCCGTGCAACCTCTACTATATTTCATTCTTAAAAAGGTGATTGTCCTTTTTCGGTTGGTCCCTGTGCTGTGGTTGCTGGGGCTGGATTTACACAATGAAAGAGTCCCTCCAAGCCCTACCGCTTGCTGTTGTCCTCGGCTTCCCCCTGTCCCGGCTCTGAAACTGCGGTTCTCCAGTCCTCCGCAGGAGCTCAGGGAACAGGGTTTTCCTCCTTAGTCCCTGTACAGGGCCCACAGTCTCTTCCAGGGCTCCTTCGCCGTGGAGAAGCCCCACTTGGCGATGTCGAGCTTCATCCTCCCTCTGAGGTTCACAAGGATCCTCTCCTCCCGCTGGCTCGCTCTCCCCTCTGTGCTGGGCTGGATGAGAGTGGTCCTCACACTCCACAGCCCTTGTTCTGTTAGGAACACCAGCAACCAACGCAAGTACTGCGCCCCTTTGGCCAGTCCTGTCTGTGCCAGCCCCAGCAGGAGGCTCTGGTATCTTAGCACCTCTCCCGCTCCCAGGAGTTGCAGAGTGTCGTCCCTTCTGCCCCACACAGCTTTGGCGAAGGGGCGGCTCCAGAACACGTGCTCCTGCGTCTCCTTGACGATCAGTGTCCTGGGGGCAGTGCGGGTTCCTGGTGAGCAAGTGTCTGTCTAGGACCTCTCTGGTCGCCAGCCTCTGGCGCACCGCCATCCAGTTAAGAACCTTTAACTTGTTATCTAGGCCCTTTGGCTGCATCCTTTCCCAGACTTGTCTGGGAACCTGCAGCCTCTCCCTGGTGACCACTTGCCCCCTCACCTCCTTGTACAGGACCCTGTGGTTGGTGCAGAGCTCTGGCTGTCTCGTGGCCTCGTACCTCCTGCTCCACTTGACAGCGTGGGAGTAGGACTCAGGTTGTTTTTCTGCTTTTGGTCTGGTGTTTGTCCACTGGACCAGGTGCTTCATCAGGATGGAGAACCTCAGCCGGACAAAGTACTGGTACTTGTGGCTAATTGGCTCCCGCAGCGCCCCACAGAGGTTGCAGAAGAAGATGCAGTCGAGTTTTGGGGGAAAAGTGGCACATCTCTCCCCTCAGATATCCGTTCACGTCGACTCTGCTGCCCACTTCAGAGAACAGTATCTTTATCCAGTGGCTAAAACTCTCTCCAAAACCGAAGCATTCCACCCCTCCGAGCAGATAGCTGTGGTTTACTCTGTCGAAGACTTTCTCCTGGTTCAGATTCACTACCATTATGGGCACATTTGGTCTTTGTCCCAGGCAATGGTGTTCCAAAGGAACTGGAGGTCCTGGCTGATGGGTCATCTACCCCACACATCTAGTTGCTGTTGATTATGTGGGGCAGGGCTTTGTCTGATGGCCAGTAGCATAGTTTTGCAACCCTCAAATGTTCTCACCAACCAATACAAAAAATCCATTGAGTGAAGGGGGGGGGTCCTGACAGACAGAGGCCAGGAAGGTCAGGGTGGGAACCTGAGGTCACAGACCTGGATGGCGAAACATGGGACAGCCACAGATGTACACTCGCATAATATGTATATAAACCCCTGTCCTTCCCCCCGAGTCCCAGCAGTAAGCAATGTCTCTGATAGTTTCCAGCTATCCCAGACAAGATCCCATTTATCCCAGCATGCTCTCTGGAGGACTGACATCACCAGCCCCACTGCTTGTCTGCTCCGTGTCCCATCACTGCCTGATGAGGGCGCTACAATATAAATGGTGTCAGAGAGAAGAGGCTGTTGGTAGTTAGGATCCCATTTTAACATCTCGTCTGATGGACAGAAACTCTTATCATGGTGTGCCCCATTCTGGGATGTTGGTGTGGACATCCTGATGCAGAGCAAAGAGTGCCTGCTCTTACAGCAACAACCTGGTTTTCCTATTACAGCTTATAAGCAGTAGCTATTTGATCTATCTGGCTTGTTTGGTTGCTAGTATCTACTTGATCTAAGATCTTTTGCAGGCTTTTCTTGAAAATACATAGTATCTGCTCCATCCGCATGGCTGGATAGCCTGTTGTAAACTGTTTGTGTACAGTGCCTCTTGTTTTTAGTTTTAAATGCACTTTGCACTCCAGTCCTGTGGTTTGTGTTTCACTGATTCTGATGTTGTCTATTGGGTTGTCAATGCCTTTGAGGATTTTGATTAGTTTCATAGCATCTTCTGTTCGGGACTAAAAAGATTCTTCTGTTTTAGCTTGCTGGCATAGGTCATTGCTTGACATCGGAGGATGTGAGTAGTTGCTCTTCTCTGAGCTGATTCCAGAGGAGCAATATCTTGATTGTACCATGGTAACATAATCAGTCCAGAGAAGAGCAGATACTTCTCCTGTAACCATCATAAGTGTGTCTTTGTGGAACTGAGAGCCAGTGTCATTTAATTAAGGATTGGTTGACTGTTCTGTACTTAACCATTTACATACCAAAATTGTTTTTTGTTTTAAGAATGCTAATTTTGTTTTTAAGCTATCAGATGTACAGATTTTGTTCCCTGCTTTCCAGTGGGTTTCCCAGTTTTCCTTTTCTTGGAAATGGTGCAGTGTTTTGCTACTTGATCCAAGGCTGTGCTTTTTCTGCTTGCAGGTCAGCAGCAGCTGTGCAGGACCTCTGTGCTGGTCGTGGGGTGCGGAGGGCTGGGCTGTCCTTTGGCGCAGTATCTGGCTGCAGCTGGCGTAGGTACGGAATGCCGACTGAGATGTGTAACCAGTAACGCCTCATAGCACGTCACCCCCCTGCGTTTTTTTTATATTCCTTTTATTTGTTTTTAATAATATCAGTAACAACAATTCGGTTTACAGCATACCCATCATTAACAATCAGATAGCCAGCAAGGCAGCATCATGCCCAGTGTTACGAAGAAAAAAAAAGAGTACAGAATAATGTAATGTGTTTTTAAGAGTGCTGTGATATTGTGGAATCAGAAATCAAAAGATCATCCAGCACTTCATTACAATTTGAAATAGATGAGCGAATAAGGAAATCTACCTTTATTGTGATTCGTGAGTATAGTACCGTTTCTAGAACCTCTCAGCCCGCGTTGCCTTCATTACTGAACACTAACTGCTGTTAATGCTGTTCCCATTATAGTTTGGAAAAAGGCAAGGTTATCTTGTGTGTAATATTTTCTATTGTTTTATAAGTTATAGGAGAGTTGGAGTGTGCCACATGTCCAATTTTGCCATATTTTGTGAAAGTGGGACAATTATTTTAGATGTTTTTTCCTGATGTGTTCATCAGGAAACCAACAAGTTTACCAACAGTTTATATATATTATATACAGGAATATGAAGAAGTAATTTAGAGATAAAAGTATACCTTTGTGTATAGGACCATACGTAATTGTAAAACGTTTTCATATTGGATATGAAAGCATAGTATGTTTTTATAAGATGGCCAGTTTGACTACCTAGCAAACTGTCTTCTTTCATCTGTGTTCCATTTGCAGTTTTACAACTATGGCAGATTTGAATGAATAAAATGTCTAAATGTAGTGCTTCCAGATGAATCTTAAATGTTGTGTTTGAAAACATGTCACTGTACACTGAAACACATCCGCAGTGCAACCTCTGATTTAAGGTAAACATTATGAAGGACAAAGGTAGGTTTATTCTACAAGTGTTGACTTGTGGAAAAAGGTTTGCCACAGACCCATGAAAGTTATATGCTAAGACTCACTTGGTTCATTTATGATGGAATTTCATAAAATGCAATACTTGATGTGTCCATCTGTTATAAATAAGCATGTAGGCATGGACAGGCAGAGATAATACATCTACAGGGTCACCTGTCTGATTGAGTAGTATTTCCTTTGTGTGTGCTCTCTGTATAAGAGACCGGATTCCTGAGAAATGGTCCTATGTTAAGAGTTTCCCAGGAATGCACATCGCTGTGAGGCCGATTGCTGCAGAACACAGAACACTATGACATTTTCAGCAGTTTGCCATGCAAATAGTATTGGATATAAAAACATAGGATGTCTGTATTAAATTAGATGGTCAGTTTGACAACTTGACAGATTGGGTTCTGTGACTTATTTTTCCTTTTCTGTGGACGGCACGACCATGCGTCGAGATGTATAATACAAGCGACAGTGCAGTCCCTGTCCTTATTGTAGTGGGGGCTGCGAAAGCCGTTCAAGACTAGAGGCTTCCGTGGTTTCCCCTCTTGTCGGCTGCAGGTCCGTAGCATGTCTTTAATTCAAAGTGAGGCACTTGTGGCAAACTTTTGCACATCTTTCACAACTCCAGGGCGACTGGGGCTGCTGGACTATGATGAGGTGGAGCTGAGTAACCTGCACAGACAAGTGCTTCACGGAGAGGACAGGAAGGGAATGCCGAAGGCCCTGTCTGCTGCAGCGTCCCTGAAGAGGTAGGTCCTGGAGTTGAGAACACAAAATGAATCCGGGCTCTTCAGAACGACTGAGCATCTCTTATTAGCACCTAATGTGGCCCTTGTTTCTAAATCAATATTAAATAGAATGGCTGAGAAAATCACGTTTTATCCATTTTTTTTAATAAGGTGATCATAAGGTTGTGTTTTTCTCTAGAGCGCTCTATAGACAGTGTAGAAGTAACACAATGTCAGCAAAACAGGTTTAGAGGATCTAGTGGATCCTGAAAAATGATCCAGAAAATGTCAGTGAACAATTCTTAATATGCGGAAAGAGAGAACCACAGGGGAATCTGCGCTACCCCCCAGCCGGCACCAGTGGTTCGCGGGGCCAGGGTGCAGACTGCCAACCCCGAGCTGCCGGGCACGGCAGCACCGCGAGAGAGCCTGGCCACGCGCCGGGCTCCCTTCTGAGGTGTCGCTGGGCCGAGCCTGACGCAGCTCGCAGGCAGGGAGGGAAGCAGCGCAGCCGCTCAGAGGTGAAATATTCCCAGGTGAAAGCGAATTCGAGGCCTCAGTTAATCAGCCACGGGCTGAAGTGCAGCAGATGAAGCGTGACAACAAACTGGGGAAAAAACGTACAATATTTTAGATGTAGCTGAATTGATGTGCTGGAGCTCGAAGGGAGACTGTAGTGTACCTAAAAGAATAAGGGGAAATTCACCACCTCCCGCCAGAGCAGAATCTGTAGACACAGAGGAGCCCGGAGGCCCAAGACACAGCACTCACTCCTCCCACACACGCTCACCACTGGCATCTCCACTGCCCAATCTGCCACACCAGTGCCCCCAGCCTGCCCGATACCCAAAGTGCCAGACTGCCGTACTCTCCTCATTCTGCCCTCTTGCGCAGTTGCTCTCCCCGGCGACAGGATGCCGGGCCGAGCAGTACAGAGGTGGGTCTTCTCATTGATTCACATGGAAAATTTGTCGGTGAACACGGGATCGACAGGCTCAAATGTCTGTCCTTGACCGGTGCCCGGCATCAGAGAAGACCCTACAGGTGCTGTCTAAGCCAGCCCTTGGAATGCCAGGCTGCTCCATACTGCACGCTGGCACCAGTGATCGGAGGTCCGTTACTGCAGTGGCACAGGAGCTCTCACTCTCACTCTCACTCTCTTCACAGACTGGAATGACTAAAGTGATTGTATCAGAAAACAGATGAACAGATATTATCACATCATTCACTTATAAGTGACTAGCTACTTGCGAAAAGTTCTCGTTTGCAATCCTGGTGGTGTTATTGATTTGGCAGGAATACAGCTTCGTCGACCACTGGGAAGACTGTTGACACAGAAACACAAACTTTGTTATGTTCAGAGGCAACACTCTCAACAGATCAGTAACAGAAGCACTTACTGCCTAACGGTTTTCTAAGATGATCACGGATCATCAGATTCCACTGCCTTGAATTGGTTCAGGTTGACTTTATAAACCGTGGTTGATCAGAATTGTCTTCCCATAAGCTCTGACCAGAAAGAGCGTGAAACTCCCCACGATCCAGAAAATCATCACCTCACCCTGGGGCTGCAGCGCCTGCGTGACCATTTACACCTCCCAAAAAAGCTTTTTTGAAACCCTTTGTGAAAACCCTGAAGGATATTGCAGGGGGCAGAGATCCAGCCGTCTCCCTGCCGGAGATGAGCAAGAGGACAGGCAGTGTCTACAAAATGAAGCACAGCACAACAGAGAAGCATCCCTTTTCCTGAACCCGTACAACACCCACACACTCCATCCAGACCAGCTGAACCCAGCAGAGCCAGACAGAAGTTCTCCAGCACCGCACCAGTTCAGACCAGTTCAGAGCTGGGAGAGATCCAGATCCTCGTCTGTGCCCCATGATGCCTCATCCCTAGAGGCACCGTATCAAACCAGTAAATCAGAGATACGTTTAGATACACAGCTTCCAAATTATTCACATCCAAAATCAGTTTTATAATAAAGTAAGGTAATGGATAAAATACAGAAACAAAGGGAAAGATTAATGGTTTGATGCAGACTGTGAAAACCATAGGACAGCTTGGCGGCAACTAGCAAAACAATGATGCAGACAACCACACAATGGAGATCCGCGCCTCAAATACTGCGGGTACCACAAACACACACACCCTTGAAAAAATTGCATCTATAAACAGGCAGCTCTCAGAAATCAAGAAGTCAATAAACCAAAATTGCTTCTGAGAAAAGTGAAGCACTTTAAATCAAAACCCAAAGAACTGGCCATCCACAATTATAGTCTGGAAAAAGACATTTTAAAAACTTCACCAATAGTTACCAAATGTAGAAGCGTTAGACCAAAACAACAACTATGGAAAAACTCAACTCTGGAAAACTCTGGAATTGGCAATTGAAGACACAACTCCTTAAACTCCTTTGATCACAGAGCAGGAGTTGCTAGTCAAATCCAGGTGAAAGACCTGCGGCCAAGACCGAGTCAGCAAAGCAATGCTTAGACACTGCAGCTCTGAAGTGCAGCAAGGCCGGCTCAGACTGTGGAGACCCCAGTCACTATCGGGGCATCTGCTAGTACAGCATGTATTTTGCAGTCTGCACAGTCTGTACCTGAACGAGCAGTGACCTGGCAAAGGTGTTTTTCAGTGTTCTCAGAATAGTGGCCTTCCTTACCGAGCAGTGTTCTGAGTAAAGGTCATGTTCGCTTTTTAGCAAACAACTGCGCTGGCTGATCACATTGACACCCTAGACACTTATAAACAAGCATGTCCACCAGTGAGCTAAAGGAAACTGTTTGCCAGTTTTATTGATCTTAATAGAACCTTAGACTCACTTTGGCGTTAGGAGCTTCTTTATGTTACAAATGTCTGCAAAGTGGTGTAGGAGTCTACAGTGTAACTAATTTAGCAGTGGGGTTGGGACAGTCTGCGGCTTCTGGCTTTGTGTGACACAACACAGATCGAATTACTACTCTATGCTAATGACCTGGTCCTACTGTAGTCCACTGAGCAGGGGCTGCCGCAGAGCCTGGCATTGCTGGAGCCGAACTGTCAAAACTGGGCATTGATCGTAAAAACTGGACAAGAATAGGGATGAGCTTTTCCCCAAAGAAAACCAGATCTCGGGGGAACGTATTCACCTGGAGTAACAGTGCAGTAAAACACACAATCAGCTGTGCATGCCTTGGTCTAAAGATCAGATCTTAAGAGCTTTATATTCTATAAGAAGGAGGCTGCAGAATATGAATCTTCCCTCAAAACGCTGGCGTAATTTAACCTATTGTTCTATAGGGCAATTAAGTGGGCGTCCAGTCAAAAGAGATCAATACAATATTGGCTGCACCTAATAAAATGTGACCACAATGCTTTCCGCTACAAGAAACTGCTGAGGCGAGAACTGATCGAGACACGCCCCCCGCAGCCAGCTGGTCCTGAATTTCACTGCCCCGAGTCTCGCTGACCAGCTTCAGGACAGCACTACAAAAGACATTTCAAAGCAGGTCAATCGAATTACAGCACAAAAAACACTGCCTCGTCCTCTGGGACACACGCGCATATGAACAACACAAACTGGAATGCTACCGGGCTTTAAAAACTCAGTACACACTGACCAAGTATCTGACCATGGTAAGAGACAACCAGGAGAAATAAACCCCGATGAATTACAGGCTCAGAGACCACAGTCTGGCCATAGAAGATGCAATACAGGCAGAGATGGCTACCCTGAGAGGACAGGCTGTGCTCCCACTGCCAGTAGGGACAGTTGCACTTTCTGCTTCACTGCTAGACGCACACCTGGATTAGACAGAACATTCTGCTCTTCCAAATCTAATCCCAGAATTCCCACTCCTGCAAGAATCGGAACAGCTTCCAATTCTACTAGGAGAAGGACAAGGAAAATGAATAGAGCTGGCAGCCCAGTATGTGGTCTCCTGTCAGAGTCAAGGAACAGTGATGAAGTCTTCAAATAGAAGTATTGCTCCGAATGTTTGGAAATGCTTACTGTTGCCTTTTGTTTTTGGTTGCTTTGGCTGCAATGTAATTCGTCAGCCATACCAATAAATATCATTGAATTTGAAAGACTTATTCCACCAGATGGTGCTATTGAATCTGTAATTGTGGTTTTTTTTCTTGAAATGGGTGATTTTGGTTATCATATTTTGCTGTCTACTTGGTTTCTCTGCAGAAAAACTGTCCTCCACAGTCACCATCTAAGTTAAGGCCCTCAGCATATAGCTAAAGAAGGGAAAAGATGCAAAAGCTATTGATTTTAATAAAAAATAATTACCTGCTGTCAAAGAATATGCAATAGATAGATAGATCAGACTTTATTGATCCCGTAGGGAAATTGATGTGTTACAGCAGTCCAGCCCAAGACAAGCAAAAACAGACATCAGAATAGACGAAAAGGTATACAAAATAAATATAAAATAGATAAATAAAAATAAATACATAGGCGTGTGCAAAAAAAAAAATAAAAATGGGGACGTGTGGAAAAACAGCTCTGCCCTATTCAAATTGGCTGAGACCACTCAAGAAATGATGTCCTCAGATCTGTTAGCTACTAGCGACTAAATGTGTTAGTGGTCAGAGTTGCCTTCTCTTGTTCATTAGCTGTTCGTTACCTCACCCTAACCCCGTTGTAAGCTATCGCAGCTGCACAAGCTCTGAGCGCTCTGTTACACAATGTAAGTGTGTTTTTGCGCGCTCAAGCTTAGTCATCAACCAGAGCAGGCTTATTGTAGTTATACAGTTCTGTTGTTGGTTTGGTCTTCCACCAAGCTTAGCTGTTAACATTTCAATGGTGGTGTAGTCAGGTGAATGTGGGAGGGGAACACAAAGATTTCAATACCTCTTGTTCTTCCTCAGTCGTTATTTTTGTTATCGTTCCCGGCTTGCCTTCCTGCCCGTATTACGCGACACCAAAGAACTGAACGACATCGTTCCTTGAGAAATGTGTTTTCCATTTTTGTCATATCTCCCGTTTGTAACTTCACTAAAACAGTCTGAAGTCTTCACATGCCACCTCCATGTTTATTGTAAAACGCAACAAATATGTCGACGGTTTCTTACATTCCTTTCCTTCCTGTAGATGAAATGTGCAAATGTCGTCTCATGTGTCTCCGAAACTCTTTAACATTGCGCTTTTGACCCATTTTTGTGATTTATCGCCCATTCAACATTCTTGATTTTGTTCTCGTGTTTTTGAGCTGTTTTGAAGCCCGATATGAATCTGAAGTGGTATTGAGATCAACAGTGGGTTGAATGCTGGGACAGAAAGAATCAGCCTTTTCAGTTTTGAAATCTCTCTTTACACTGTTTTCCTTTTTCATCCCCAGTTACCGTTATACAAAACCATTCACTTCTCTTGCAGTTTCCCTCCCAAAGTCATCTTCCTAATGACAGGAGGGTAATTAGAGATGTACAGTTAACTAATTTCAGGCTTTTTATTTGAATCTATCCTTGTCGTTTTCCTTTATTCACCTTTGGATGTAAAACCTGTAAAAAATAAAACAACTTGATTGCCCAGGCTATTGGATGATTGATCTTCAGCTTTCTCTTGCTTGGTTACTACTTAAAGATTAAACCTTTTAGAAATGGACTGAATTGGACTTTAACATATATATTTTCCCACTTTTAGTGAGATTTTCAGTAATTATTCACTTGTAAAAGTACTGTAGCGCCCTCGCTTGGTGTTGAGGAGGAAGCGCACCTAGTCGCTAAGGGTACCGCAAAGCAGGCTGGGGGTTGTAGCCGGGGGGAGTCCGGTGATCCCTAGGATGACCAGCAACTGACCCTGCTGATGTAAATAGACCTGTTAGCTACAGTGTTCTCCATAAGAGATAAGATAAGATCACTTTATTAGCCATATACAATTTCTTGCATTAGGAATTTGTCTTTTCGCATATGCCAGCTTGCTCTCCATGAG
This sequence comes from Atractosteus spatula, assembly GCF_055471065.1. NCBI lineage: Eukaryota > Metazoa > Chordata > Actinopteri > Semionotiformes > Lepisosteidae > Atractosteus > Atractosteus spatula. The sequence goes on from NC_142707.1 coordinate 66,710,923, forward strand.
ACACACAGGCACACAGACAGAGAGAGAAGCTTGGGGTCAGAGCACAGAGTCAGCCATTTATACTCCCTGGAGCAGCTGGGGTTAACGGCCTTGCTCAGGGGCCCAACAGAGTAGGATTCCTCCGCTGGCCGCAGGATTTGAACCAGCAACCTTCCAGCCACAGGCGCAGATCCTTAGCCACAGAGCCACCACTCTGCCCCACTGTAGCTTAGTGTCCCATAATTTAAGTGTGTAGAGTCTGTTACCACCCTAAACCTGTGTACATGTTCGGTTTATCTCCTAATGTGTGTGTAAATTCTGTAGTGGTCCTTGTAAAAAAAAAAAGAGAAAGGAAGGTGCTAGTGTGCCTATACCATCTCCTAGTGTCCTTTCCTGAAGGAACCCGTAGCTGTTACAGTACATTCGTGTTTTTTTTATTTTGAATCCGTAAGCAGCTGATTTCATTATGGGGAGATACTGTATAGTGGTGTGGTGGGTTAGATCTGGAGCCTCATAGCTTCCCAGTGCAGCACCAGCCGTGTTCATATGAGTTTGCTTTGGTCAAAGCAGATTGTGGGCAGCAGTCTGGAAGGTCGTGGGTTCAAGTCCCCAGGTGAAACGCCACTGTGGTAGTCTTGAGCGAGGTACCTCCCCCCCATATTGTTCCAGCTGTGCAAATGTGTGTTGGTGAAAGTCACTTTCGATAGAGGCGTCAAGCAAATAAATAAAGCTTCTCCCAGACATGCTGGCTAGCTTTATATCCAGATAGCTGTAAAGTTCCTTTCTGTGTGGTCCTGTGAAGTTCCATTCCATCCAGGTGATATGTCCAGCAGTCATTTCAACCTCAGATCGGCTGTTGGGCTATTAGGATAAGTGGTTCCCAGACAGATAATTGATGAATGATTTCAGTATTGTTTTGGATCTCAGAGTATTTAATTACTATAAACTAGGAATTAAAGAGACTTGATCCCCCCCTGATGCACAAATATTAAAAATGAAACCAGGCAGAAGCGGAGCACTTTGTGGTAAACCGTGTTACCGTATGGGACAAAGGTGCAAGGCGCCGGGGACATCGACTGGACTCTTACTGTAGCGGAATCGACTCTTGTTCCTGTAGGCTGAACTCTGCAGTGGACTATGTGCCGTACCACATGCAGCTGACTCCCGAGAACGCCCTGCAGCTCGTTCAGCAGTATCCTTGTATGGTTTGTAAAAACCTCCGGAAGCGGAACTGGACTGAAACGAGGGGTGACACAGGGCCAGTTCCTGGTTTTTTTTTTTCAGCAGAATGAGGATTTTCATTGTCATCACACACAGGCTTGTTTTCATTTTATGCAATTTATTCTTCTCTGAATAAATAACCCTTAAACTCCACCCAGGTGGAAGGGTTCAAGTTCAAGTTTTCTTCTGGTGGACAATTACATCTCTGGTTATTACGGTGAATGTAACTTTTGATGACTATGATAAATGAACAGTAAAATATGTTTATAATTGAATTATTTTAAGAAAATGTCACGTGGGACAGTCAGGCAATGAACGTCAAATGCCAAAATGTAAAAATGTTCAGAAAAGTGGTTGAAGTATCAGCTGTAGTCTAATAGGTGTATCAGCTACTGTATAGTCTAATATGTGTATAATAGGTGTAATAAGTGTTTCAGCTATAGTCTAATAGGTGTAACAGCTATAGTCTAATAGGTCTATAATAGGTGTAATAAGTGTTTCAGCTATAGTCTAATAGGTCTATAATAGGTGTAATAAGTGTTTCAGCTATAGTCTAATAGGTCTATAATAGGGGTAATAAGTGTTTCAGCTATAGTCTAATAGGTCTATAATAGGGGTAATAAGTGTTTCAGCTATAGTCTAATAGGTCTATAATACTGTAGGTGTAATAAGTGTTTCAGCTATAGTCTAATAGGTCTATAATAGGTGTAACAGCTATAGTCTAATAGGTGTCTAATAGATATAAATGGTGTTTAATAATGGCTCTGTGGTCTATGCTGATGAAACTTGCATGGCGCCGAGTTGTTAAAATGTGTTGGACATTTCCTTAATGCCTTTCGCTCTCATGTACGATATCATAGCCGACTGTTCTGACAACGTGCCCACGCGCTACTTGGTTAACGACGCTTGTGTCCTCGCTGGCAAACCTTTGGTTGCCGCCAGCGCTCTGCGGATGGAGGGGCAGGTGAGTATCCTGATCGTGTGCCAACGCTCGGGTCTCCGTCAGTGTGTTCTGGGAGAGCGCGAAGAGAAGGTCCCATTTTTAGCGATGAGCACTTTGGAAGAAATAGCAACCTTTGACTGCCACCTGGTAAATATAGACCGAACCCTACAGTTGGAACAACAATTGCAGTTGACCCTTTAACAGTTCATCAGCAGCGCTTTGTGTCTTTGAGAATTGCTTTAACTGTAATACTCTGTTCACAGCTCACTGTGTACAATTACTGCGGGGGTCCGTGCTACAGATGCCTGTACCCCGTGCCCCCTCCCCCAGAGACTGTGACCAACTGCTCAGACGGAGGTGTTCTTGGAGTAGGTAAGTCTCCACTATAGAGCACACAGAGGCAGAGCAAATACTTGCTTGGTATTATGGTGCTGGTGACATTCTTTAAAAAAATAAAAGACTGGTAGTAAACTGTATGTACAGGATGAGCAAAATCTGTAGAATTTTTAACAGTAGATTTAACAGTAGATAGAAGATTTATATTTACAGGTGGCACTCTCAGAAGTACATGGATAAAGTACTGCGATCAATGCTTGGGAATCAAAAAGCTGTTCACAGTCTAACAAGTGGTAAACCACATAACGATACTTCAGAATCGTTACTGTATATGTGCTGTATCAATATTTGAAATCTTTTCTCTCCCATATCCTGTGAACGTGTGTCCTGTGGTTACATTGTTTGACCCCTATAGGCAAATAATTAACACAAGTTTATTTTTTTCAATGATTCTGCAGTGCCAGGGATCATGGGGTGTTTCCAGGCTTTGGAGATCCTGAAGATTGCTTCTGGGCAAGAATGTATCCTTTACAAGTCTGAGCTTTTTGGGTTTTTTTTGCCACATGCTTGTGTGTATAAAAGCTGTGGACACGTTTCTTCCTGATGACGTACTGTAGCTACCTGTAGTGGAGCTCTGATGAACTGAGAGGGTTCCACACAGGCGATTCCTTGCCTTTGTGGCCCAGCTGCAGGTGAATATCTGGTGAACTCGGAGCTAAAAGTAGCAGAAAAAAAAGAGTTATCGACACGTGAAAGGCTGTGGCTCACTGCTGAATGTTAGGGGCAAGTTGCCTTACTTGAAAAACGTCATTATTATCTTAACCTCAGGACTGCCAGTGGAGCAGACACTGCAGTGTCAGAGCCGTTCTGAAGGCAGCTACAGAACCCACATCCCCCTTTTGAATCTCTGCGCTACAATTAGTGGTGGCATAGTTTTGTGCTCATAGCAACAGACAGAAACGACTCGCTTTTAAAATACGGGATTGGCTTGCAGTTACGCACGTACAGCCAGTGTGTGAAGATGAAGACACTCTTGTGTGTCTCCACTGGGTTTTGAGGAAGTGAAAGATTTAGAGTGGTAGCTTGTTTAGTCATTGTGGTTAGCTTAGATTTTGCCTGTGATGGTTCCATTTAAATAAAGAATGGAAAGTAAAACATTCTGTGTTGTGCTTTGTAATTAAATGGTCATTTTCAGGAAGGTCACTGGACTCCTCAATAGAAAGGTTGTGGGTTCAAGTCCTCACTGTGTGCCTTGCTGCTGTTACCTTGAGAAAGAAACGGTGTATCCTGGTTGCTCCAGTCCACCGAGCTGTACAAATGGATACTTGCACTGTTGGGCTAACCCTGCAGTGGACTAGTATCGCATCCAGGAGGGAATCTTGTAGCCTTGTAGGTGTGTAAGCAGTAGTATGGAGGACAAGTGAGGGTGCTGGACTCATATCCCTGGTGAGGGATGCATCAGTCAAATAAACTAATAATATTTAAAAAAATAATAAATTGTGCTTAATACTATAGGTTAAAATTCAACCCTGTGAGATACTAGGCTTTAGTATGAACTTTGCAGATTAATTGTTATATGTAATTTACAGTAAATGGAAGATGTTTGCTGTCTAAACTTCACATTAAATTTAGCTGCTTTTTTTATCATTTCTAACAGTTAAAGATTTTGTTGCACCAGAGTAATGTCTACATTGTAATAACACGAAATCTGACACGAACGTAGGTGAAAAAGTGTTTGTTACCAGCTGTTGCTTAGTCTTGGATAGTCTAGTGGCCACAAACATGCTGCTTGTCATTAACTTGGTTTGAAAGAAGGCACAACTGGCAGAAAAGATCCCATACGTGCGCTGTCCTCTCTCCCTGTCTCAATCATACCGATTTGAGCCTAAAACGAAAGGCAAACCAAATTTGGTGGAAAATGTATAGAAATGGAGTGATTCACTGGAGTATGAGGAAGGGAAAACAGAAGTTCCCTCGACCAGCTGAACCGCAGCTTTCACAAACCGTGCCTGTAAGGCCATCGCGATCACAGCCCGGAGCAGGAAGAGCAGGATGGGAGTATTCTATCCACCACAGTCTGCCACAGCAGAAAACAAAATGTTACTTCATCTTACAATATAATATATTGTAACGCAACGGGGGCTCAGGCGGGCGCCCTTGCCGCATCAGGTCGGCCCCACACTGTCCGGGGCTCGAACCCGGGACTTCCGCGTCTCTCTGCAGCGACCCAGCCCCGTGAGCTAAAGAGAGATCTCTCTACAGCCCAGTAGCTGTGGTCCTGCTATCACAGGGAAGGGCGGTGACGTCACCTGCTCTGGTACGCCGGCTCTTACACAGTACCTGTCGGCCGTAAGCGTTACACTCTCCCCCGCTTAAATCGCCGTCCCCGGCGAAGGGCTATCCCATCCCACTTCTGACACCAATGTAACGCAACGGGGGCTCAGGCGGGCGCCCTTGCCGCATCAGGTCGGCCCCACACCGTCCGGGGCTCGAACCCGGGACTTCCGCGTCTCTCTGCAGCGACCCAGCCCCGTGAGCTAAAGAGAGATCTCTCTACAGCCCAGTAGCTGTGGTCCTGCTATCACAGGGAAGGGCGGTGACGTCACCTGCTCTGGTACGCCGGCTCTTACACAGTACCTGTCGGCCGTAAGCGTTACAATATTAATTATAATATAATGTATAATATTACTGCATAATATATAATATACTGTAGTACTTGCTCAAGTGGGGGATGTTTCAGTAATTTCATTTGATATGTGTGCCTTTTTTATACATGGCGTTGCTTGTTGTGGGCTGCCCTTTCTGAAGGTTGCCGTGAGTGTCATACCTTTTTTACCGTCTTACCTCCTGACGTGCCAGCAGCCATATCACCCTGCAGCTCTCAACTGCCTGCCCACTGACGCCTAGCTGGGTTGAGCCTGGTCAGTACCTGGCTGGGAGACCTCCTGGGAAGCTATGGTTGCTGCTGGAAGTGGTGTTAATGGGACCAGCGGGGGGCGCCCACCCTGCAGCTGCAATCTGTGTGGGTCCTAATGCCCCAGTATAGTGGCGGGGACACTATACTGTAATGGGCGCCATCTTTCGGTTGAGACGTTAAACCGACGTCCTGACTCTGTTGTCATTAAAGATCCCCGGGCATTTCTCGATAAGAGTACGGAGTTATGCCGGAGTCCGGGCCAAATTTCCCCCCTCTGCCTTTACCGTGGCTCCAAATTGTCCCCATTTATGATTGGCTTGCACTTGCCCTGCTATGGACTGGCGTCCCATCCATGGCGTAGCCTGCCTTGCACTCGTTGCTTGCCGGCTAGGCTCCGGTATCCTGCGACACCGTAGGGTACAAAGCGGTTTGGCAAATGACATGACATGACATGACCTCCTGACGTGCCGCAGCCGTCTCGTGTGCGGGGAAAAATGCGTGGGAACGGCTGTTTCTCCTGCGCCAGAGGTCCGGCGAAGGTTTTCTTTAACTTGCCCTTGCCCCTCAGCCAGCTACCGCCAGCGGCTGCTCATGTTCGATGCTCAAGAGGCGCGCTTCCGCACGATCAAACTGAGGCCCAGGCAGGCCGGCTGCTCGGTCTGTGGAGAAAACCCCAGCGTGAGAGCTCTGCAAGACTATGAGAAATTCTGCGGCTCCGCTGCCACAGACAAGGTCAGAGCCCCGTGTGATGTGAGGGCCTCACCCAGCCATGGCGCCTTCTCTGCCTCTCTGGATCATCAGTTTCTGTTTCAGTCCGTTTTCTCCTCTCTGTAGTAAAGATTCCTCTAGGCCGTTCTCCTGCAGGGCTTTGGGCTGAACCACATGTAAATGGTTTGGTTAACTGGTATTGGTTTAAATGATATAATTAAGGTGTTGGCTGTAACAGACATCTGAGCTTATGTACTGTAGGTAGGAGAGGCTGTTGTGATATTTCTCTGAACTTACTGTATAGTCTTGTCATTGTTGCTTTAAGGTTTGTGGTATTTTCTTGTTTTACTTTGATTTATGGTAATAATGGGGTTTTTCTCATACTTCCAGAAAAATGAAGGAAACGAATTGCAGTTGTATATTCAGCTTTGTTTCACCTTTTAAAGTACTTTAGTGTTTAAAATGTCTAAATAATAAGAAAACGCCCTCTCCACCTCATCCTTTCAGATAGAATTATAATTAAATAATGTGTGTTACAGTTAGCACCAGGAACTTTGTGGACTAAAAAGCCAATCATTCCAGACAGCAGTGTGAAGTTTGTAGTCTAATCATCATGATTTATGTCACAACCAATTTGTCAGTTCCTAAAGAAAAAAATTTGGCCATTTTTTTCCATTACTCCACACCTGTGTTTTCCTTGAGACACAGTTTAAAGGAAATGCTCACTCATAGTCCTTTTTGGTAGAGGAATATTGAACAATAAACTAGACTTTGCCGTTTGTTATCTTTTTGTCTCCTACTGTGAATAAAGATGTAGACAACAGATGTAGACAACACAGAAAGGGGAATCTATCGTCAGTTACATTGGCAGCTCTACCAATGGCAACATACAGTCTGTTATACCTGGGTGCTGTTGAATTCCCTTCTTTGGCATCGGCGTAAATGGTGGTAGGCATTGTCAGAAGGTGAAAACCATCCAGGCTTCCATTGTCCATTGCTTTATGTGTAGCTAACATCAGCTAGGAAGGAAACTTAAGATACAGTTTGACTAAAACATGGAAAACGTACCTAGATTGGCCAGAACTGATCATCTTAAATGAAATGCAGAAATACTACATTAAATAATTGTACTTTTGTATAGCACTAGGACAAGAAGGACTTGGACCTCTTCTGTTGGACTTAGGTCTGAGCTGTTTTAAAAATATAAAGATAGGTTTAACAAATTGCAGACTCTCTGGAAGGAATGAAGTGCTTGAATTACTGATTATAGATAAGTTCCTTAGTTAATGAGGCCAGAGGCCTGTACAATGTTCCATCCTTACAGTTCCTACTTATGCTTGACATCTGTGACAGTTGGCTCTGAAAGAGGATTTGATCAATTCATCAGTTACCTTCTGTCAGATTCACATAGCAACTTGACAACAAGTGACTTCCAGTTACTCTTGATTAACTGAAAAAAGTTTTAACTATGGTCAGAAGAATACAATGAAGTATGAATCATATTAATCTGTGTCTGGTAAGTCCAAACACCTGAGGCATCTAGCTCTTTGCAGTTTCATTAGTAGCCACAAGATGTCAGTTTGCAGCTTTTTACCTGTATGCAGTGGACTAATGGGATCTGTTGTTGGCCATTTCTCCACTGACCTCTAACAGACTGACAACCCATCCTCACCGCAGTTGGCTTTCTGATAAAGCTTTTATGTTTTGAGGTGCAAAAGCCCTACTGTGCAGCAGATCAGGCAGACGCTGAGATTTTGCTTCACCAGATGAATCAAGAGGGCAGGTCAGAGAGAAGTATTTAGCCAGTACACTGGGGTTCGTACCCAGGCTCTTTCAAATAGTGCCGAAAGTGCTTTTCATGGAAGATTTGAACTTTCCTGATGTAGGCTACAAAAATGAATTGGAATAATGGCAGCACAAACGGAAAGGGTAGACATCGTAATGACTGCTTCCTTTTTCACTTTGTCAGAGCACCTACAAAGGGCAAAGCCTGTGCTGAGCCAATATTTTCAAACAATCAAATCAGAAAAATAAATGCGAGGAAACCATTCGGCACCAATAATTATGATATGTTTTGAAGCTGTAGGGTTTACATTTCAGGAAAGCGGAATATGAAGGAATGAAAATGTGTAAGAGGTGTAGGGAGGGATGAGGCAGTTATGGGCTCAGTGGAGAGTGGTGTGCAGTTGTTTATAAAGATATTTGCCTTAAAGCACAGAACAATCAAATGAATCCCAAGAGGGCAGAAGCAAGACTAGAAAGAGGTGGATTAAATGGCTGTGTGGACTAAACCAACTAAGTTATTTTGAATGTTTTCTAGTTAAATAGTACAATGAACTGCAAGCGCAGGTAGAAAATGGATGGAGAGTCTCTCATATACAACTCTGTGGAGCTTATAGGGTGTGAAAAAGTGCACAGCTGACGGGTTGGAGGAGCCTGTTGGCCCTCAGGCCTCTCATGGTGGCACAGGGGTGCTCGCCGCGCTCTGAATGAGACACGTGGGATTCCCGGCGGGGGAGTCCTGAAAACAAAATGCAATTCTACATTCCTTCATAAACATCGAAGCTTCGATGCTATAGAGAGTGTCATTTGTGAAGGCAGTGACGAGGAATTCTCAAAATGAGGCCAAGAAAATGTGCTGTTAAGACAGATATTATCTCTCGCTTAACTGTTACAAGCTAATACATCCATACCAAACTGCGGCTCGCCATAGAGGCGCATACCTCCCAAAAACGGGAACGGGAAAGTCATATTTCTCAACCACTGAGTTGAAGATTGTTCTAATCCTTGTTACTTTTCATCTTGGCCCAGACAGCCCTTGTAAGAAAACTGCAAATACTTGTGCTATGTCTGCTATGTCTTGGCAAATATAATATTCAGCTCAACGATGACCAGATTGGTAAATATGAAGAGAATGGAATGTGACTAAGAAGAAACTCTTATGTATAACCCTTGTGAAAGCTCTTATAGTATTGTTATAGAATTGTTTGCATGGATAAATTCATGTCCTGTCTTTTCTCTCTCTCTGCTTTTCCCGTTTGGAACTTCCAGTGCAGAAGGTTGTGTCTGCTTGACCAAGAGCAAAGAATATCTGTTCAGGTAAGAACAGTGGACTAGGTTGGAAATAGGCTTATGGCTAAATTTTTCTTTTTCTGCGTGTTATAGAGAGTAACTTTGTAAGTAAACATATAGTTAACCAGTTAGAGGAAACAGCTCTTTTTATTTTTATGTTGCTACATAGATTTGCTGTGAGCCAGAGCTGACATTTTTGAGTTTACAGGTACAGGAAAGAAGTATTCCTTCACTGCACTGTCAAATTGGGATTTGGTGGGAATCCTTAATCATCTTTCCTGCAGTGAACAGTAATTCAGTTGCTGCATCAACTGTTACCTGATTAGGATGCAGTTGAGTATTTTTTAAGTGATATTCTTCAGCTTGTAAATAACTATATATTCACAACATTAAGTTAGCTCTAAAGCCATATTCTGACAAATCTGGACGGCTTTAAGGATAGAAAAGTAGAAATGAAGTTCAGACAGTCTTGTGGCTTTTCATTAGGCTGTTACAGCTGATGGACAGATGGACAGTCATATAACTGTAAAGAACAATACATGTTAAAGTACAGTCTGGTAAGTGTGGTTTGTACGTTGTAATGTCCCTGTAAGAAACAATCACCCAGTTGGGCGCTGCACTTCGGAGGTGAGCGAAGCTGCGTTTTTATTTGGATTTGCTTTGTGGTCCTTTGGGTTGAGAAGCGCTGTGTAAAACTCCCTCTTCTTTTCATCTCCTCCTCCTCCTGCCTCTGTCAAGGCTGAATGGGCTCGCCCTCACTGTGTCTAGGTTAATTCCGTCCTTTAAGGTCGGACCGTGTAGTGAGCCGCAGGGCACGATGGTAACAGATCCGATCCCTCCGCAGGAGTATAAAGAGATCCTGGAGGAGCACGTCCCTCACCTGCTCCTTGACGTCCGGCCGGCGGTGGAGGTCGACATTTGCCACCTGCCCGTCTCAATCAGTATCCTTCTTTAGGCTGGTAGCACGGCAGGGCTTTCGTGTTTATGACGGTAACCAGCATTTTCAGTCTCTTGTTTCTGACTATTTCTGCATGCCTGACAGGGCTTGTTAAAGGGGAACTGCTGTCCCAGTTTCTTAGACCAGTTATTAAATCCCAGCGACAGAATAAATGAATTGCTGGCATAGAAAAACTGGACAAATTCTGAATTGAACACAAAATCATGAACTTTGTGAAAGTACTGTAAGTCGCCATGTTGTTGCAAACCCCTGGTCTCATCACAGGCAAGAGGGAGAGTTTGCGCAAATTGTGATGTGAAGCGGCCCTTCCTGCTCGCTAGTCCCTGTAAAGACTATTGTATTGCGATGTACGAGCAAACAAGTGCAGGTTGTGCAGGTGGCATTTCACCGCAGAAATGTCCCAACGTGATCTGTGGGCACCGTTAACAAGTAAGAAGTATTTGTCGGCAAAACTGTCTCGAAGTCAAGAGCAATATTAAGAGATGTATTCATAAGCCTGCTTCTTTACAATGTCGCAGGGCTGCTTCACATCACCGGAAGTTTTGTTGCCTCACAGAATTCAGTTCCCCTTTAAAGCTTTGTATAGTTTTGATTCCTGTTTAAAGACACTGCTGTACAGGGTCTCCGGACGTGTTTTACAATAAGGAGCAATGATAGTGGTCAGATATGAAAGCATTATTGCTTTTGTACATGAAGTAATTATCAGACTCCTGAGGTTTCTAAGCCTTTCAAGTTATTAGTGATATTATAACGCACGCTTTAATGGGATCCTCTTTCAATTTGTATCAACTTGGTTTTTTTTTCTATATGCTGCTCTCAGATATACCTCTTGCTAGTTTAGAGGACAAAAAAGCTCCACATTTACAACTGCTGAAGGAGAAAATAGAAGAGAGCAGGCAGAAGACAGACCGAAAATCAGATTTTCCAGGTCAGTGATGTGGTCAGGCTGGCAGCTCAATGGGAAGGCCTGTGAAAGTCCGTCAGGTTATAATCACACTCATGTAGCAGTCATGAGTCATGATGTTTTAGGGGATTATAAACTTTAATGCTGGTTTCTTCTTAAAGGTGTATTTCAGCCTTTCGGATTGCAGTGCGATCATGAATTACCCTGGATCATTTCTAAAGTTAACATTTTGATAAAATCGAGGCTTCTTCCCAGCCGACACACATGTGGAATTGAAACGTCCCAGGTGCTGAAGACGTCCTTGACAGTTGCAGTAAGAGATGCATATGGAGTCAATTGCAGGAAGTGATTTGATGTGTGAGCACAATAGCTGGTCTGCTGCTGTTCTGCAAGCAGCACAGGGCCCAGCGACATGCTGAGACCACAAAAGAAGAGTAATCCGAGTTTCTTCACCCTAATTAGGCCTCTGCATCTATACACCGCCAAATGACCATGGCTTTTGGGTATCCAATGAGCATGTTGAGATGACAGGGTTGCTAGGTGATATTTCCAATACAGACATATTTTAGTCATTACCGACAGCTGGTGTCCTCATGAATAGCCTATGTTTTAAATAGTTTTGTGGAATATATATGAAATGTGTGTGTCTGTGTGTGAATATACATAGGGTTATTTTTTCATTGCAAGTATTTTTAATTGACTATTTTAAGAAACCCAGTGGAAACCCAGCAGCTTGAGCTCTTGAGTGAACCTTTTAATTGTACTCGCTTTCTTTGCACCTCGTGCCGGACAAGGAAATAATGATGCGGAGACCGGAATTGCATCGTTTACAAGATAAAAGCCATGTGACGTAAAGCCTGTGCAGGGCCTCCTGCGCACCAGTTGAGCAGAGTGTCGGTTCGAGCCCGGGTCTTGTGACGAGCTGACTGTGACGGGCGGTGTGGTGGCTCTGCGCCTGTGGCTGGAAGGTTGCCGGTTCGTATCCCGCGGCCGGCAGAGGAATCCTCCTCCTCTGGGCCCCTGAGCAAGGCCCTCAACCCCAACTGCTCCAGGGGTGCTGTATAAATGGCTGACCCTGCGCTCTGACCCCAAGCTTCTCTCTCCCTGCCTGTGTGTCTCATGGAGAGCAAGCTGGGGTATGCGAAAAGACAAGTTCCTAATGCAAGAAATTGTATATGGCCAATAAAGTGATTTTATCTCATCTGTAAGGTGCTGCCCAGGGTGGGCGTGGGTTAAGTCAGCCAGGGCTGTCTTGCCTCTCAGTGACCCCTGGGGTATTGTCAGAGACCTGGTATTGACCTCCAGGACGGAGCTGTGTTGCCTGTCTTGTGGTAAAAAATGGTATCCATTTTGAAATGGTCTCGGTGTTTCCATTTCCTTCTGAATTTCCCATGTTGCGCGTCTGTGTGAAGTTGTTTGCTTCCCAATCCATAGCTGGTAGGGGCCATCCTACACCTACGTATGGGCCCACTGTGCATGTTTCAGTGTGCACTTATTATACTTATAATGATTCACTTGCAATTCTACCAAGTGAATCACAGTCATGGGAGTTTTGAAATATTCTCTTGTCATTTGCTTGATGATAAGACTTCAGGCCAGGTTGAAGTATGGAGTTGGTTGAGCGTGTTGAAAATGAATTCAAATTTTAATGTACTCAATTGAAAAAATGTAGATGAATTCCATGCAAAGACCTGTTGGAAACATATGGATTGTGGTATTTAAATGTGTTAACTACAAATTCAAATTTTATGGGGAAAAAGACAGGGAGAGCAAAAACAGATGTTAGTGGCAATTTTTAAATTTAGTCCTAAATTCATCACATTACCTAATATCATACTGTGTTACCTGTGCTACAAAAGCATAAAGGTGGTGATCTCAGAAGAAATTTCATGAGAGTACTAGGTGCAGAGGACAAGGTAGGATCATATTTTTTTATGGAAAGTGCTTGTTTTTTAAACAAAATTACTTGTTGTTTCTTGGAAGACAAGGAAATTTGTCTTGAAATTCATGTGATGTTACCCTATGGCATAAAACAGTCTCTCACCATTTTTGACATGAAGTGCTCACATTGTGTGAATGGTGTACAGTACAATTTAAACCTTTAAATGTTTTTGAAAATTGTTTTGTTGCAATATTCAGGTACTTCTGAACATTAACATTTACCATGCTTCAGTGCTGTACAGTACTGTAATTCGGGTCTCAGCTGTTCATATTTATTTTGTCTACATGTATATCCAACATTTAAAAAATATCTGTCTTTGGAAATCCAAAATTAATGTTTTTGCCAGAAAACACTGACTCTGTTTGTAAAATAGAGCCATCATAACACTGAACTTTCTGAGCCAGTACTATAATAATATACATGTATAATATGGTCTTTATAGTCAGCATTGAGCTATGAAAAAGTAAAGAAAATCAATGTTTTCTTTTAATAAGGGGAGTTTGTGAGCTGTTCTTGGGTGTGAAGACATTTATTAGGCTGTCTGCTTGTGTTTATTACACTGAAGCAGTGCATCAAAATTAAACTCAGTGGCTGCACTTACTATATAAGTAGGTGATGTCTGTTAGACCTCTTGTGCAAGAAGAGCATTTCTTCTGGAGCTGTATTCTTTTAGTGAAATTGTGTGCATCGATTTCTAGCATCTCCTGCTGACAGCAGATCAAGTATGATTGATTAAACGGCACAAAAAGAGACGAAGCCAGATGCCCAAGTTTACCCCAATCTGAACTCTGAGCAGACACAGAATTGGTGTCTTATTGCAGAAGATTCAGTGTCTTTCACAGATGTGGTCACACAGCACATGGTTATTAATGATAAGTGCAAAGGACAATGGCTTGTGTTAGTGCTTTGCTCATATTAGTCTTGTTTTGATGTAATTTTTGTGTGTCACCATGAATCTTGGCTGATAGTCGTGCTTTCTCGCCTTTATTTTAGCAGTAGGAGCCGTTGATCCAACTCTAAAAGGAAGCACTTCCTGGAGCATCCCAGTAATGTCTCTTGTTTTTACTGAAGTTTACAACAAGGTGATGGGAGTTTTTCCTCTTGTGTGTTTTAGTGTACGTGATCTGTAAGCTTGGGAATGACTCCCAGAAAGCCGTCCAGATCTTGCAGGAAATGTCCGGTGTGGAGCTGGAACACATTGCTGCAAAAGACATCCGAGGAGGACTGATGGCCTGGGCTCAAAAGATTGACCTGTCTTTTCCACAGTACTGAGGCTTCCACAGTAGCTTTTATTTGATGTTTCCATTGGCATGTGTTATATATATCGGCATAAGTTCATAAAACCATACTTAATATTCCCATTTGCTTTTAATTTTCCTGTCTGTTAATTTCTATTAGAAGAGCTTTTATGCTTTAGTGTAGACCATTAGTCCAGCCCTGGAGCACTTAGCTCTTCTGCAGAGGCATCAGACCATGGTAACTGTCAATATTTACACATTTTCCAGTGTCCACTTGATGAAAGGAACTGCATATAAATAGTGTAAATGTAAGTGCCCCTGTTCAAAACACAATAAACCCAAGGCAGTTTTTTTACCGTAGCAGTAAAAAAAAGAGAAGAACCATTTGATCAATGGGAAAGGAGATTCAGTAGAGATTAAAAAGGAAATGATGCTTCTATATGCAGTATGCACATACGCACATAAGTAAGGACCCAAGGTAACACATTTATTTGTACCTAGTGCCATGTACAACTGTACATACTGTAGCATCGTGAAGGTACACATCCTTTTTCCATGTTGTTATCTCTTTAGATCGAACCAGGCATGTGTCCTTCCATGAGACTGGTGCAGTGAATCTGGTATAGTAGAAATCTGTGTCCAGATTTTGGAGCCAAGTGTCTTCCTTGTCTCAATTCAGCAAATGGTGTCAGACGGTGTTGGAGAATACAAGGAGGAAAAAGGGGGAAACTAGTTGGGGAGTATCCTTGAGGGGGTTCATGTGGGATGAAAAATGGTTATCATTTCTGCATTGAATTTTATTGTTTTTAGAAAAATAAAAGTATTTACAAGGATACGTTTAAAATTATTTGAGTCTCTGCCTTCTTCTGTAGCGTATACTGTACAGTATGATTAGTTGTCCTTTTCATGACAGTATATCTCCATTATTCCTGTGGTACAGGAGACAGAGTGGGTATATTAACTTTCTTAAAATCCAGGTCAGTAACCGTGATCAGCTGCTCACTATGTCTGATTGATGGCAGGCCTAGGGAACAACTGATCAGTATTACTGGTTTTTATGCTCGACAATTAACTGCCAGTATCCATCTTAACAAAGGTACTCACACAGGATCAGAACAATCAAGCATTTGTATCTGAACATGAAACTCAGTGTTTTCATAGAACAAATTTAATAGAATAGAAACAAATTAAATAGAATTTGGAATTTCATTTTTCTTAAATCATTAAAAGTGAGATAAACTCCTCAAAGCTGAAACTGGTGTCATGTTAGTATCTGAATAGAGTCACTATGCCCTGTTGATAATATTCAGAATATAATTTTTTTAATCAAATTCTGTGTGGTTTGATTATATAACTATTTGGAAAACATTTTACTTCAGTATTGTTTGTTATATTGGAGTGTTGCACAAGACTTTCAAGAAAACAAGAGTTTTCTAAATCATACAAAAACCTTACATACAAAAAGAAAGAGAGCTAATTACTTATCTCTTTAATAACATGTTTTATATCTTATGTCTCTGCAACACAATTGTTTTTAAATAAAGATCTGTGCAAAGGGCTTTAATATCTTATGGCCAGTTAACTGATTTTATTGACCAAACAAATATATACAGCGCCTTGCAAAAATATTCAGGTTCCTGCACAGATTTCAAAATTTGATAACTGATACTTTAAAGTTTTCAGTGATAACACTGTGTAGTAGCAATTATTTGTTATGTGAACACCCTACTTCACACATTCAAAGCAAAAAACAAAGGTGGTAATATGAAATGAAAATGGAAAAGATAAGACTGAATAAGTATTCAAACAGTTTAGTGTGGCAAAACAAAATTAATTTCCCGGATACCCAAAATTACAACAAACCACATAATTGAGAAATCTCTGTCTGTGTGCAACAACAGTGGTTAGGATGATTACAGAATATGTATACCTATTTCTGTAAGGTTCCTTGGTCAGCGAATTTGAGGTAGAGACTCGGCTACTGTATGAGGACCAAGAAGCTTTCAGAACAACTCAACAAAAAAAGTATAAAGGCACAGATTAGCAGAAGGGTACACAAATGATCAGTGTCTGGATATCCCTGTGAGTATGAACTACTCCGTCAATGAGAAATGCAAGGTGCAGTGTACCACCCAGACAATCCTTAGATCGACCTGTGCCTTCAAACTGAGCATCTGAGCAAGGATCGAACTGGGTAGGCATGCTACCGTGAGGCCAGTGGCTAAGATGGGGGAAAATGTTGAATCTATGCAAAAACTTAAAAAAAACTCCTGGTGTTACAATAAGTCATCCTTAAGCCACTACAGAGATCTTGAGCAAATACGTCAAGTGGAGCAGATGGAAAGTGCACAAAGCTGACGGCAACGTTAGTAGAGACTAACTCAAAAGGTTTTGCGGCTGTAATTGCTAGTATTTAGTTCACCAGTTTAAATAATTATGCACTCTGCACATTTTTTCGTCTTATGTTTTTACTGACATTCACAATAACCCATCTCATCCTTAAAGTCTTTTTTTTCCCTTCATTTTCTGTTTTTGATTTAGAATTAATTTAGGGGGATTTGAAGAATTTTCTCATTTTGACATTACACTGTTTTGTGTCAATGGCAGAAAATCCCAATAAAATATATAGATTTCAAGGTAACACAATTGAATGTGAAAAATTTCCAAGGGGCACAAATACTTTTGATAGCCACTGTGTACCATTTCATAATTTTACAAAATGTGACACCATATGATGGGTCTGATTGCTTTTGCAAGGCACAGTAAATGGAAATTTGAAACAGTATTGATATTATCCTGATCTGTAGCCATTAATTAAAGAGGATAGCATATAAAAAAATGATAAACAATTAAGCAGTAGGTGACACTTTTAAGACCTTGTTTGATTATACAGCAGTTGATGATATTTTGCATACACTTACAAATCGTGCATACACTTCTTTAGTTTTGGGTTAATTTACCTAATTTTACTCCACTGTGTACACACTTTGAGTTTATTTTAGAACTCACAGTAACTTATTAAACAAGTTGCAGAACAATTATAGGTCATTTATAGGCATGGAACATGTCTGTGAAAATTTCCTAAATGTAATCCAGACACTTGTGGTGTGTTTACTGGGTAGTGAAGCTTCTTAAAATGCACCAGGAAATGTCTGCTCTAACCATGAATTTTTTAAAGAAAGTCTCCAGCAGTGGAATGTTGGATCTTTTATTTAATATTTAATAACAGTGTACATTTACAATTAAAACCGATGACATGCACAAACTTTGTCGGTGACAAAGATAGAAAGGGCCTATGGAGTCGGTATGCTTATATATATAAGACCTGAGCAATTTCAGTATGCAAAGAAAGGAACAGTAACCATCCACTGACAACTTGAGTTTTTAATTCCCATGTTGAAAGGTCATCAGTTCCATAATCAATAAGTGTGTCACATCTGATAATATTTCTGCTACAAAAATGAATATAAAATCAATAATTCTTTAATGATTTATCTAGCAGCAAATCGCATACATTTCTCGATGATGATTTAATCATATAAAAACAGCAATGGGAGGATATGGTGGAGTGTAAACCTGTTTTACCCAGTACTGCCGAATGAAGTGGGCTGCGAAGGACCCAGGGCCTCAGCTGAAAGTGCTCCGCGGTGGGCGAGCACGGCCCTCTCTGCTACTGGATGGCACAGGCGCGGAGGTGGCGCGCGTCGGAGGAGCCCAGCATCACCTCGCAGATGGCCTGCATCCACTCCTGCTGCTCGGCCTCGCTGCCGGCTCTCAGGAAGAACGTCCTCTTGCTGTCCTTTGGAGTCACTGTCCAGCTGTACTGGGTGTCCCGGCCATCACCCGCCCTGATGTTCGCACCAACCATGTTGATAGTCTTGCGGGGGTCCTGGGCGAGAAAACACCTTTTAGGTAGGGTGAGATCACCTGTAAGGCCAATGGACTACGGGAGAGAACAGGCTCTTTTACCTTCTTCTTAAAATGACTTTACAGGCTCTCCCTCCATTCCGCCTATATTGGAATCGCCGGGACGATGACCTTTGTTCCCTTTAGTCAAAGGAGTGGAATTGCCCCGTATTTCTTAACTCATAGCACCCGTAGGACCACCAGTGCTTTGATGGGAGGAGAGATGCAGCTCTCCCTGACGACCCTGTGAACTGAGGACACTCTCACTCATCCCCCAGCGGTTTCTGCCACCAGCTTGATCAACTCAGTCGCGGACAGTGAGGCCACAGCCCGTGCTCCACCTGTCCGTGTCTGCATTGAAGTGCTACAAGCTGTGCTTTCACTAAGTGCCTTTACTGGAGGAGCTGTCTGTGAGTCCCGATACAGACATCATTAACCCTAGGGCATGTGCTTTCAACACACGTATTCTGGCAAGGAAGGAACTGGTCAGATACAGGAATGAGCCAAAACCCCTACACAGCGACTAGTGTTTTCACAGACCACGATGAGCACTAATCCTGTGCAACCAGCTCTCAATCAAAGCCCACAGCTGACGTTTTAAAGAAAGTGATACACTGTAATTTATTAGTAACACTGATATTTTTGTTAGAATTTTAGGTTAACGTCTATGGAGCCAGTTAACTTATTTTGATGACGTTTTTGGTTGTAAGCCACGCAACCTTAGTAGGTCACAGTCCATTGCAATAATTATTTTATAATACAGTACCATATGTTTAAATGATGATGCATTTTGTATATTAATTTTCTGCCTTAACTCATAAGTGTGTTACAAAAGTGCTTAAGAACGAAATGGAATTGGCACAGCAGGGATTAGGGTGAACTGAAGCACATAATACTGACAATAAACCTCTTAAAATCGCAATTCTTTGGTTGATAACCATCCGCGGGTAATTGCAAAGTACAGGGTAATCACCGACGTTTTCAAACACTTACAGAGAGCAATGGTTTTGTCTCAGTGCTTGCCTTTCGGCGTGTTCGTTTAATCCTTTTGCTGGGCGGCTGTTTCACCTAGATGAACTCGGATATTCATTATTCAAAATTCAGTTTCTATTGATGAAACCTGTTTCTCAAATAACCTTGAGAAACACAACACACTTCCGCCTGACATCTCATGGGACATTAATGAACGGTAGGCTAGTTTGTGGTATTGTGTCTCTGGCCGCCCTTCATAACCTTAGTAACAAGGGCGAGAGAGCCAACCAATGAATGGTAAATACCCGCAGTATTGCACAAATTAATATACAGGGTTCATATCTTTTATTTGGTCATTGTGGTGGGGACTGATTAACTGTTTCAGCTTCAGTTACAAGCGCGTGCTGAAATAATGGCTTGCCCTGTTGTCTTGGAAACGCCAGCGAGTCGCTCTCGCGCAGGGCTGCCTTCCAGGGCCACTGTAAGGCGATCCCACCGTCTGACTGTGTGCCTTACCTCCTCATTATCCCCATACAAGAGCTCGGTTTCTTTCAACACAAACCACGCAGGCTTCCAACGGTGGGTAAACTGGGTCCGCTTAGATAACCATCCCTTCTTAACCCGTATTGTTCCGTTTGTGTTTTCGGCTACACCATTAGAGGTCGCAGGCACTACAGCCATGGTTGGCAAGAGCGAAGCTCGCACATAACGGAAAAGTTGTCTGCGAGGAGCATGCGCAGTGCGCTGCACAGGAACCCCCCCCCATCTTGCGCTGCTCGCCGGGATATGTAGTTTATTTGTCTAGAATTGCTGCTCCGCCTGGCTAAAGAAGCGGGGTCATGGAACTCCAACTTCCAGAAACGCTTGCGTAGTCTTTTCTAACTGGAGGGGGGGAGAAAGTCACAGCTGGAGGGATAATAAGATGCGCATGAACTAGCGAACTGCCTGTGGAAAAAAAAAGAAAGTTTTTAAAGCGGGGTGAAGTTTAACGTACGACCTCTGTGCTCGGTTTTATTTTCTTGTACGAGTGCATCTTAGCAGGTGGAGAACTGGGGGATCATTTTTGAGAAGTCTTAAAAAATATCGCTGAGCATGAAGTCTCCTAATTTCGTTTTCTGAGGGGTTGCTGGAATTCAGAGTTTCTGCAGCAGCAGTCTTGCCAAGGAAACCAACCGCCCTTTGGAGAGAGGTAATGTTAGTTCTTAAAGCGGTGCTCCCTTTGGTAACTAATCTAGTCCGTTCATTATTCGTGTGCCAGAGCCCTGGCCTTTGTATGTGTGTGCGCTGCATGTAGGAAAATGCATTTTAGCAATTAATTGAGTATTACCGAGGAGGTTTGATGTGTGTCAGCTATCCAGTTGGAAGTGGGAGGGTCCAGATGTGGCACCGGGTCTCCAGATGTGAGATGCCGAGTAACTTTGCGCACAGAATTTGACTACAGCACGTTCCTCTGCTGTTGGTAACCAAACGTCTTACTACTGTATTAACGATTTTTTGAAGGCGAGTTGTGTTTTTTGTTTGGAAAACGAAAACAACTTCTAACTAAACAATACATTAACTACATGATACCATTCCGCCTTTTTATTACAACACTATTGTCGTGAAACAAGGGGGAAAACGTGGTTGAAATAGCTTTTGCTTAGCTGATGGATAAATGCCACGTTAATTATTCTTTTTTTTTTGTTTAAACCTTGCACCATTCAAACGTTTATTTTTTTTTTGTGAAAAATGTAACAACACCCCATGTTCTATATATAAGTTTTGAGCACGTTTACAATATCTGGGCAAACTTTGTTAATTTGATATCCCAAACTTAAAATCCAACTACATGCAGTGGATATTGAACGCCTTTTACTCTTCAAAAACGAATCTTGCGACACGGGTTAAGATTTACAATAAAGAACTATTTTGTTTTAAAAAATGCAAGCGGTATAAACCAGATATTTAAGATATTATTTGTGACTTGAATCACCTGTTTTATCAACACTTGTAAAGTTAAAACTACAGATCTCCAAATAAAAAAAAAACATCTAATGAGATTCATGCAGAGAAAAAAGATTGCTACACCCCAAAAGCACGAAAGTTTGGGTTGTATTCAGCAGATCCCATCGCCACGGCTTTAAATGATCACACTTTCAGAACGAGAACAATCTGAGCTGCACCATCATATGGTTAATATTTATCTGACCATTTACGAGTTCTTTGTTGTCTAAATTGTTGGGGGGGGGACAGCGAAAACAAAACCAAACCACTTCTTAACTTCTTGGTATTCATATTGTGAAAATGGTGCTCATCCCTGTAGCAAATTTCGAGATAGAAATGGAGATTGAATGCAAAGTTTAAGGCATCTTCTTATGGCAGCTTCGTGTTGTACAGGAAAGGCTTCATAAACTCTTTCGCGCCTGGAACCATTACGGAGACAACACGCACATTCTCCCAACTCCCAATTAACGAAATTTCCCCTCGTCTCCTGTCTCTTTCTCTGTGTCTCTGGGCTATTTGTTGGTAGGTTTCCGGTGGTGACAGCAGGCTGCAGCTGTACTGGGCGAGAACGACCGTCCTCTGAGAGGAGAAGGTTTTTTTTCCCCCATGTCATTGAAAGAAAGGCGTAGCTCTAAAAACAACGGCGTTTCGGAGGAGGGATTCGCCTCGACAGGTTTTTTTGGGGGGTGGAGGGGGAGGAAAACTTTTTCTTCCCTCCCGTAAACGTGCCGAGAAGGGCTCCCTCGGACGCTCGCCTGCGCCCCCTCCGAGAAGCGAGAGGATGACGGGCTGCCGCTGACTCACCCCGACTTGTCCGGCACCCTTCCTGGGCAGCGGTACGACTTGAAATCCCAACCCGGGACCCCCGTTGTGTGCTCACTGAATAACCTGGGGACTTGGAGGACCAAAGCCGAAAATGTTCTGCTGTGCGAGAAAGCGGCGCTGTTGATTGGTCCCGTTTACACCAGTTTGTTTCTTTGACAGCCACCCCACCCCACAAAAGTTGCCTTCACTTAACAAGCATCTTCAGTAACCCTCCAAAGAGATCATGGTACCACAGCCCAGCTCTTTCTGTTGAAGTTCGAGGGGGGTGGGGGTGGGGTGGGGCTTTCGCCTTTCCTTTATCATCATTACGACCTGCAACATACTTTTTTTTTTTACACGGTAATCATCTCAAAATTTAAAAAAAAAAAGACCATCCAATGTCTGCCTGCAGCAGCTCATCTCCTCCATCCTTGCCAAAGTCATACCCACACTCTCAACACCCGTCTGCTCCACCGACTCCTTCGCCGTCGCCCAGCCCGCCGGCGGGGCTCTACAGCCGCCTGTCCAACGGGAGCCTCAGCGCCCCAAGTCCCACCAACTCCCGGGGCTCCTTCCACGGGGTGTCCTTCCTCCTCCAGATCGGGCTGACCAGGGAGACGGTCACGCTGGAAGCCCACGACCTCTCCATTTCCGCGGTGAAAGACCTCGTCTGCTCTATCGTGGACCAGAAGGTAATTCTGCTACTTTATCATCCTCAAAACCATCGCCCCCCTCCCCCCACTTTTATTTTTAATTTTTAAAAAGAAACACCTGTTTTATGAATTTAAATGCAGTCAGCGTTTTTATTCGATTACCTGAGCTCTGGGGGATTTATCATTTTTTTTTTGCCTGTCCTAAAAAAAATACAGATGGACAATTTGTTCTTTTCTGTGCAGCAGGTTAGTTGTTGAACTCATATTCCTTCTCTTGATGGGACTGCTGCTGGATGTTGGTAACGTCCGCAGCATCTTGAAGTACAGTACCTGGAGTCGTGTGTCTGTACAGAAACTCCTGGATGTGTTGGGGTACTGTTTTCACTGTCAAATATCTTTTCAGGAAAAATGAATGTGAGGTTTCTAGAATTATGTGATCGATATCCTATCATGCATTTAGCGATTTTCATCTGAATGCTTATGTGAAACTTAAGAGTTTTGTGTCCACTGGCTTTATAAATTATGATTGTATACCGTGAAATGTTACCCATTATTTTATTTTAGGCTACCCTGTCACATTGTATACTTGGCAGTCATGGTAGATTCACCAACAATAAAGACAGGTGATAGTGCATAGAAAAAATGTCTTGACATTGTTTAACAGAACAATGTATGGATATTACCACAATCTCTCCCATTGTTAAGAACAATGTTAGCAATTTTTCCATTTTTATAAAATCTCTGAAACTTTGTGGACAAAAATAGGGGCTTGTCTTTAAAACCAATGGTCTTCCCTTTCTCTGAGATCAAGAAAACATTTAAAGATTGTTTGCTGTTACCTGGAAGCCCACATGGACTTGGTTTAAACTTTTTTGATGGCGAGAACTGTATTTTCTGTCCTTTATCGCGTTCTTTCGCCCTGTTTTACAGACAGGCTTTTACGGTACTGGTCTGCCTCCATGCTTGTCTTCTCTTGAGGCTGTGGTCTCTAAACCGTGCACAAAGCCTGGATTTCCCTGTGGTTCCCATTCATTCAACAGCAGCTTTCTTTATGTTTGTTGTTTGACCATTCTTTTCAGTGCTTCAGCCAGCGTTAACAGTAGGCCATATTTAGTCACACTGTTTGGCGGTGTCGTTTTCCTTTCTTGAAGGAAAGGTTAAATGCTAGTGTTGCCTGTGTTTAATTTCAAGTAAGGAAAGGAAAGTGCCATTTGGAAGGTGAAGTCTGTGCACTCCTAAAACTTGTATTCTGATCATAATATATTTTTATAGAAAACTCGTGAAACTGGAGTTCTGCTGTACAGTAAGTGTTGTGTCCCTCCCTCACATTTGATGTACAGATGTTCTGCAGCACATAGCCCCGATGTACAGTGCCACCTCCTTCAATTCAAGACCGCTGTGTAAGGGTCCTCATATTCCTTTCTGTCTTTTGTTTTTATTTTTGTTTCAATTATTCTATGACGGCGGCACAGTTTATACTTTGATCCCTAGGAGGGCAGTGGTTGTTTTGCCGGAGAAAGGGCATTATCTCCGCAAAATAATTAGTTCAAAAGATTTTTGTTCCTGAAGCAGGTCGTGGGCGCGCTCGTGCAGTTATTCCAGTGGTGTCCAACACGCTGGCATTCCGAAAAGATTACTTTGTTTTTTTATTGCGCCGTAACCGTGATGGAAGAGAATGTTTTTGAAAAAGACAGGAGGACGTTGTGCGTTGAAAGAAAAGGAAAACGAGCTGAACTCTGACACGAGTGGTTTGAAAGGCAGATGCTTGTGGTTTTCGTATTTCTGTGTTTTCTTTGCCTTTATTTTTCTGTGAGCAGACACCTGTATCTTCTACTCTGACTCGTGCAATGCAAAAAAAAGTCTTCAAGTAAGGTGCTCAAACATGCAGAGCTCTGATATAAACTTTGCACAGAAGAGTATAAACATCAGGCACAGCTGCTTCTTTCAGGCTGGATCAGCAGTTAGTTCTCCTGTTTACTTGTCGGACAGGAAAATAAGGAAGCTTATGATGTCACTCTTTACTTCTGCCTTCTTTGCAAACTAGACTGGTGTTTCTAGGAAATGCTGCATTGGTTTGGATTTTGCATGTCTTTTTGATATACGTCTGCAAATGCAATTTATTTTAACTAGGAAATGAATTCAAACTGATATTTGAGTCAGTTAGGGTACTTTAAACAGGCTTAACAAAATGAAATCTGATTTGCAGCTTTTGATACAGAGTATTAGAAAGAACACAAAGCTGAGCTATCTTAGTTTTATAGAAGTTTTATCTATAGAAGTTTTCTTCTAGGATGGCTGGTAGTCTGAAACAAAAGGCTCTCTCTAAACATGAATTTTAAAAATAGGTTTTAAGGTGATTGTTTTTAGCATTTTTAAAAATGCATTTTCTGAAGCTTTGTTTTTAATTATTCCTATACTGTCTTTTTATAGTATTCAATGTAATTTGTTTTGGGAGTAAATTTGTTGATCTCTTTAAGCGTCTATGTTTACTGTGTTTAACGAATAGATCCAAACTAAGTAGAAGACAATCAAGTACAGGGTTTGACAGAAAAACTTTTTTTTTTAATTACAGAGAAAAATTACTCTTCAGTTGTGTAGGAGTCATTTGAGATAATATCCTTTAGTAATTCATCAGGCCTTATTCTGAAGTGAAATAGGAATTGTAGAACATACTACATTTGTGGTCACACCAATCCTCAGAGTATGCAATTTTGAACCGTGAAAGGTTACATCAGGCTTTTGTGGAGCTTAGATACAATCAACCCATATGTTGGAGTCACACAGCTGCCATTCTTTTTATTCAAAGTACTGTATTTAAACATAAAAGTGTATAATTTTTAGAATGCTTGCTAAAGATAATGGGAAACACTATGGTAGCTTCAGTGCTTGTTCAATTTGTAATCATGCTTTTTTTTATTGAGGCCAAAGAGTAGTGTTTAAAATTGGATGGGGAATTGTTCTGATGCTCAGTTTAGGAAAGGCTTCATTGCAAGATGACATTCCTGGCCTTTTCCCTCACTCTATTCCAGTGTGTTTTTTCAGTACTGATTGCTGGAGGTGGAGAAAAGCATGTTCTTGATGCTCTGAATCACAGAATGTACGTGCCTGTTTTTATACATGAATGTCTTTGCTGTTTGTTTACATGTCATTATTCAGAATATGCTGCCATGGAGTTGTTACATGCACAAATGAGTGCAGTGCTTTGCAGAAATACACAATGTTTCTTGTGATCAGTGTGTTTTGGATCTTTAGAAACTTTTTTTGCATGATTTGTGATTGGTACTGAAATCAAAGCATAGACTAGAAACCAAGAAAAATGCAGGGAATCACATCTTGTACCTTAAGAGTTTTAAATCCATCACTGAAAATAAAAATTCTCTAAGTAGTGTTTAAATGCTGATCCTCACCCTACCTGGGGTGTCCACTGAGCATTTCCACGTACTCTATCTGAAGTTCTCTGGGCATACGATTTTGACATGTTCCCCAAACCAAAAGGAATAAGTGTGAAACAATCAAGACCACAAATAGAAGCACTTGCATTTGAATGAGTTTCAATCATGCTTGGGTACTTGTGTGATCCGACTGACTCAGTTTTGGAATACAACTGTCGCGCGGTGTATCGTGACAACAAGACACCCCGGAGTTTCTGAAAAAAAAATTTCAGCTAGGATCACGAAACCACTTTTCTTCAACTTGACTTGATTTTACACTCTAAACTGTCCCCTTCCAGTGACAATTTCCAGGATTTTACATTTTGATTTAAATACAAACTGGTACACTTGCGTTAACTGTTGCAGGTGCTTAATGGAAACAGTCAGGCTGTAAACATAAATGTTGAGTTTCATTGAAATAGTGATTTGAATATAATTATTGGTCATCCTGATGAAGGATCACTGTTTTTAAATGACAGTTAAGTGTGTGCCCAGCATTATTTTTACTGTTCGTGCCAAATATAATTTAATGGAAATATCTTAAATTGATGTAAGCAATCTTTTATAACCCTAAATTACACAGCTTTTAAGGGTAGGTGTCTAACATTGAGCACAAAATGGTGAGTTTTATATCTGGAAAATACCATTTACACGCGTACAGTGCTAGCATATACAAGGGATTGGCCTTTCCACTATGCCTTGTTAACACAAGGCAAGAAAAACAAAACATTTCATACAGAGAAAGGGAAATTTGGCAAGAAAAGTAACACACGAATTCTGAGGGTGACAGTGAACATGGAGACTTGCAGGCTGAAAATGGTTTCCAGAGGTTTTTAACTTTTTGCAACATCTTTTCAGACATCAGTTTAATAAAAGAAGTTTGCTTTGGCTGCAAGTCTTTTTGGTGATTTAATGATATTTCAGCATGATTGCAACTTTTTAGAAGGTTTTAGAAGACGGACAACTTGTTACAGGATTACTTTTGAAGGCACCTAAAAGTGTCATTACCGTGTAAAGGCAGAAAATGTAACATAACAGCTAGCTATCCATTTGATTATAAGCATTCAGACTTCTTCTTTCAGATGGATTTAGTCCCTTTTATCTCTTAGAAATATTGTATATTTAATTAAAGGGTAGGTTAATTAACAAGCATCTTGACAGACCCCGCAATAAATTCGGGAATGTCCGATACATGTTTTATTATAAATACACAGAGCAGTTTTTGCTTTTTGTGTTTGTAAATCATAACAATAATTTAGTCATCTAGTCTGCTTGACATGGTTTTGGGACCTTGAAAACTTTCTAATAAACAATTACGTTGTTTCTTTCCTGTAACGGTCATCAAAGCATCTGAGGAGGAGGTAAAGAAATTCGAAAGTTTGTAAATATTTTTTCTCCAAGATCAAAACAGTATTAGTTTTCAAGTAGGATTCCAGTTTGTAATTGTTTCTTGGTGCTTTAAAGAGTTGGTTCTTTATACAAAAACAGCTTGATCTTTTTGCCTAGGAATTCTTTACCTTGCTTTAACAGAGATTGACATACTTTAATGGGCATGGTACTGCAGATAAAATCTAGACACACAATATTTATTCAGTGTAAACTACATCTAGGAACTTGGCTTTGACTATATGGTTGCCTTCAGCCTGCTGCCGGTCTAGGCTTTATCACACTGTAGTGCACTTGACTTAATTTACTCTGGCTTAACAGTCCTGCGCATGTCAAAGGAGTGAAGCAGAGAGCCTGGGCATCGTTGGCAAAAAATGAATGAAGAGTATAGCTGAATTATACAGAATGTACAGTTGGAACAACCCTGCTGGTAGTTGTTGTTGTTGTTGTTGTTGTTGAGGGGCAACCTTGCTTCAGCAGGCCACTGCACACCAGCTATAATGTGTACACTAATGTCACTGGCTGTGATTCTCTCTCTTTTAAATACTGTTTGTGAAAAAGATCTTTATAAGTTTTTGTTTTGCTGTTGTAGTTCCAGGAGGAGGTCTGGAACTACATTTCCCAAAAATCTTATCGGGGGGGGGGGGGTGCAAAGGTTAAGTGTTATGGAGAAACGAACATCAAAATGCAATTGAGGATTTCTGCAGGTATATGGATCTTGAGATGGTTGGTGGCACCTTAACGAATGCAGAGAAACTGTGAAAACCAGTACACAACTCTTAAAAATTATATTAACGCTTAATATCTTGACTAATAAACAGCAAGGTACAGGGCAAATTAGTGCATGGTGTTGAGGAATACAAACTTGTTAGTTTTAAATAGTATTGTTTGGACTGGTGTAATAAATTATTTATAATTAGACCAAAAATTGACAAGCACACATGGCCTACTGCAAGTTATATTATGTAATAATAATTTGTGATGAAGTTTTGCACATGTGGTATATCATAAAAGAAAACCACATTATACAGTATGCCAGAAACACAAGTATGGTGTTGAAAAAGATAATTCTGCTAATTGGACCACACCCAAGATATGCAAAATGCCTTATAAATCTTTCTCCTTTTTAAAAAAATATTTCCATTACTTTTAGGGCAAAAAACTCTCCTGTTGTATTGGCATCAAGAGTCATCACATTATTCGCATTATTTACAGTGGTACTTCAGTCAAGTTCAAACTGTCTGTCAGTTCAACAGTATCAGGAGTGCAGTCCTTACTGAACTGAATAATAGAATAATGTAATTCCTCATTTCTACAACTTTCAAGAACATACACTAAATAGTCACCCTATCATAGTGACTGCTCAGTACTGCACATCATATTTACAGATTTATACCTAATATTAAAAGAATAGAGATTCTTATACAGATATTGATTCAATATTTTTGCTTTGATTTTAATAAATCAAGCTGACTCAAGTGTTCTAGAAGCACTGAATCTTCTCAATTGAATGGGAGAGCTGATTGGGTGCATGTGATGATGTAAGAACCTGTTGAATATCATACCTGATGGGGGGGGGGACACATGAAAAGGAACCCGTGTGGCTCTGCTTTTCAAGAGAGCAATGCTTTGTGTCAGTATGTTGGAGGCTGGAATAAGTCAGTGCACTGTCGTTTGCCATCTTGGGTGTTCACGACCGGCATGGTACAGCCAAACAGCCCATCAATGACAGGCCATGGGCTGGGATACTATGATTTTACAATGGCTCTCCTCTGTGAAACGGACGCATAATCATCTGAGGGCTGGGCAGGAGTGTGTGATCACGACTGCACTCCACTTGTAATGACAATCTGTACAGCTCCGCGTTGATCATGTTCTCAGACCTCGCGTCCTGTGGGCTCATCCTGACATGGGAACAGGACAATGGGTATCCCATTGCTCGTGTAATGATTTGTGTGTTTTGTGCGAGATGAGAAGGTGCCGGTTATTTTGTACCGTTAATGCTATTTTCGCCAGACTTGAGCACCATTGAACATTCACAAGGTTTTGGCCTCTAGGCTCACAGACCTGTCAACAGGCATATGCTTATCCAGGCTGCATGAGAGGAATAAGGGCAAAAACCTGCAAATCTTGGTGCAAAGCAGGTGTCGCTAATGCACCGATCATATTGCTTCCAAGAGTGGCCACATACGCTGGTGCCCATGCTTGTTGTTGAAAAATGTTAATGAGCACAATAAGTTTGCCTTTGTCATTTCTGTTCAATGGCATGCCAGTGCACATGCAACTAAAAATGCTGCCTTTTTAGATTTTAAGGGCAGCAAACAATCCAGGAAAATTATATCCTCTTTCATATTTGTCTTTGCAGTTATGGTACTGGGTTTTAGAAATGCTAAAAAGTTTTTATTATGATATGTCCTAGCTGCAGAGCAGTGCAGACAATGCGCAAGCGATGTCATGCATATCTTCCCACGCATTGAATGTGAATTATTTGTACGCATGCATAGAAACAGAATCCTCTGTATAACATTTAATGTTTCTAATGTGTCCTAGATACGAGAGAAGAATTAAAATGCTCAAAATTGTGACCTGTCATTGCTGTGCATGCAGAGGAGTTTGGACAATGAGCGAGTCATACATGATAACCAGTAAATCATGCATGGTAATGTACATCATACATATCTGTCTGTACGTGGAAACAAACAATGTCTTGCTTGTCCTGAAATTTAATAGATCTTACTTGGGGACCCCCCCCAGCCTTTGCCACTGGACTGGGCACTGGCTGAAACAGTTCCAAATTTTATTGAACACAACAAAAAATTAAGATGTACAAGTGTAACGACTGAATAAGTGAATTTCATTTTTCACTCGGATAACCTCCCTCGTGCTTTCTTATTTAGTCAGGTGTAGTGGCTGAGGACATGTTTTTGCAAAGACTAGACTGAATTAAACTGAATTCAGTCTTGTCTGAATGTCATATGAGTACTCCACTTCTTAAAACAATTATCCCATCTCTCATTGACCTTTTCCATGACTGGGACCAGCACTAAACTACAGGTTGTTCCTCTTTCCCAGAGGCTCAGACTCTCGTGTTGGAGAGCCCAAATCCAGCAGGTTATTTAGATCAGCATTAAATCGAGTTTTAAAGACTTGGAAGAAGTGAATGGTAATCAATTAAGCAGGTTAATTGACGGCCAGAATGTTATAATAATATCCTGCTGCCTTTGTGGACTGGAGACTTCTTTAATGAAGCTGTATCAAAATACACCCTGTCAGCAGCCCTCTCCCATGTATTATTACAAAGGAACTAAGCACTTACTGTAAGTGTTTTGAATATAGGTCGCTTAGGATATATGCCAATTAACTGTATGTAACATTTCAGCTGGAGTGAAAAGAAAATATAGAAATCTACCCAGCAGATTGGCTTACTTGAAACCTTTAAATGTTTTTCATAACTTAGCAGTTAAGTTATGAAAAGTATTTAAGGGTTTCAAGAAAGTCAAGTACAGCTGTTAAAAAAGTAAACCGGGACATGGAAAAAAATACAAATGTCTCTACAGAAATACAAACAGCTTCCTCTTATTTTTTTTAACAATGGCTACGAAAAGCAAAACGAGTTGCCTGAAGGTGCAGCACAGTTTTGTGTCACTGCAGTGACTTCCTGAAGGTGTTGCAGTAAGGTGTTTTAATTGAACCATTTTGGTCAGACATTGAAACAATTGGCACTTATTCTCATGACAGAAATTGTGGGATTCAGGTGCAGTCATCATTTTTGAAGTAATAAATACATTTACACTGTTTTTGAAAGTTTTCCAGCCATGACAATTCAATCTAAATTCGCTACAAAATAAAGAGTGCAGATTTGTCGCCTTCCTGCATGGTGGTTATACTGTATAAACGGTGTTGTGAGATCGGACGTTTTTCTGAAAGGGTAAGACTTTTCTTGGTTTTAGTTTTCTGATACACCCACTCCTCAACTTTTATAAAGATTATGCTCCGCAAGACTCCGTGAAACCCAAGTTTCACCTTGCTAGTAGTAACTCGATCTTAGTAGTTGCATGTATAGAGATGTATAGAGACATTAGACACATCTTATTCATGGTGTTTATAAATAGCAAGGTTCTGCTTAAAGAAAAAAAAGTTTTAAAACCATATTATTACATCAAATATAGAATAGCTCTTATACAGCAATAATAAACTAAACAGTGGTGAGACAGAGAATTGAAAT
The DNA here is from genome assembly GCF_055471065.1 of Atractosteus spatula. NCBI lineage: Eukaryota > Metazoa > Chordata > Actinopteri > Semionotiformes > Lepisosteidae > Atractosteus > Atractosteus spatula. The sequence continues at coordinate 66,742,501 of NC_142707.1, forward strand.
AAAGATAAGACGCTGAAGACGCTGCACATGCATGATAACAAAGCAAGGCTGAGTAAATTGTTGTCCTGGTGGTCACCGCTTTGCACTTAGTTCATCTGTGGAAGGAACTCCCTGCACGACACGCTCCTGCATGTAACAAACTTTCTGTAACTCAAGAAGCTGTTACACCAATGGAAGGTTTTTGTGTTAAGTCAGATTTTATGGGTGTTGAGTGTTGCGTATCCCAGAGAGGGAGTGTATTCTATAAACATAACATGAAGGTGACAAACTCCTTGATGGTAGCAGTCAAGAGTTCATTCTGTTGAGAAGTCTTGTTGAATCACTTCTTGAAGAATTTGAATGGCTTTGGATTCCAATCCAGATCCACATAACTGTTTGCGTAAAGCTGTAACTTGTTTTCAGCTCAGTATTCACGTCCGTCAAGTCTGCAGTTACTGTACCGTACGTCCCTGAATCAGGAAACCTAGGAAATGAAGAGTAACGTTTAAAGGGAATACAGAATGTAAGGGAGCACACATTCATTCCTTCATTTCTGGGATTGCCTGTTGGATTTTTTTTGTTTTTTGGGGCACAAAAGCCATGGACCCAGCACCACTCTCCCCATCGACGCTCTTCTGCAGGCACTCGGGGGGCTCACAGTGTGAAAAACGCTGGCCACGACAAGTACGTGTTTTGACCATGCGGCTTCTCCTTCCTCAGTTCTCCCCCCAACCAGCACTGCTGTGAAGGTGGTAGTGGGGAAACTGGAGTTTATTAACAGCAAGGAGTTCCATGATTGGGGGATGCAAAAAAAATGGTTGCCATTTTTTTCCAAATTAAGCAATCTTTTTTGGTTACAGTAATGTACCTAATGTGCAGTCCCACTGCATCTATTGAATTCTAATACACCAAGGTGTCAGCCACACCCCATTGTGTTTTTAATGCACTGCATATTTGCCCAACTTTGTGTGATTTTGGCATCTAGGACATAAAACAAAATTTGACCAGTGTCGGGAGGGATCACAAATATAGATTACTAGTACAGACTTGGAATACAAACAGTTTCTGGAGAGAGGTTTAGTATACAGAATATCCGGTGTCAGATATTCAGTTTCCTGGTTAGTAAGACCCTGATTTTGGGTAATTCAAGCAGTGGCAGAAGCTGAACATGACAAAACGGGGGTTTGCTGGCTCCTGCTCCACACACATTTGCACGTAGCTTTCTTACAATTCTTACTTTCTGTGCATCTTTTACCACAACAGATTGCCCAGCAGCAGCCAGCGTGTTAGCCAACTGCATTCATTTCACAGCAAACACAATTCTGTGAGTATACACCAAATTTGACCGATTTTGAAGAAAGATCTTATCGTCTCAGAAGTCATCCCTGTCACTGAAGAGCCCTCAAAGTAAAGAAGCTCATATTCCAGGGTATACACTGCCTACAAATGGAAAGCACATGAGAGAAAGCTGGTGCTGCAGTTTCCTTCTCTGGCGTTGGTAACGCTTCCTGTGTTGCGCCCGAGACCGATCGATGACTCCCCGTGAGGCAGCAGGCCGTGCGACCTGCAAGCTTCCAGTCCCTACCTGAGCCCACGGGGGACACTCGCTGGCCCACGCAAACTGCGGGACGCCTACGGGCAGCGGCGGGGCGCGCTCGTGGCAGGGTTGAAGAGGGGTGGGAGTTTTTTAGAGGAGGAGGGGAAGAGTCCCTTGGGTGCACAGAGCCTGGGAGGGAAATCCCCCTCCTCAACTCCCGCCTGTCCCATATCCTGGACTGCCGCCCGCCACAGAAGAACAGCGCCTGAAGTGGTTAAACGAGGCTTTTTTCTCAATGGCGGTACGCTTTCTAAATGACGGGCAGTCAGAGCTCTGCATGTACCATACACTTGCTTTTTGTAGGCTCATGGGCTGCTTGCAGTTTCTGAAGCAGGTGTTTGATGTCTGCAGGACTGTTTTGATCGTTGCTAAAGCGGCGCGGAGAAAGGGGTGGTGTCTGAATGCTGCGGTTCACTGTTCATGTGGAGGATGCAGGTCAACGTGAATGTGAAAAGATGAAAAAATGACTTCTGAGTCAAATTTATATTCACCTTCCCAAAATTGATACTGAGTTTTGTTGTTAATTTCCTGTGGATTTTTGTTTTTAAATTTTGTTGGGAACTGTGAACATCTCAGTACAGCAATAATGCTACTTGAGTATTATTGGTGTACAGAGTACAATGGTTCAGTACATTAACGTTAACTCGGAAGACCCAAGTTTTGTCTGTAAAATCTAATTTTAAGGATTGCTGGATATTTAAAATGAATTTTCTTCTAATTCACTTCTAACTAGAAGGATAAACTAATGAATGAGACTTGGCTGTTATACAGCTGACTCTCTGTTAGAGTGCAGGAGGAAGAGGATCTTGTAACCAGGCTGATACAGTAGGTGTTGGGAGTATCGTGATGGAGACGGCTCACTACAATCCCTAGAGAACACAGAGTGCATGTTTCTCATGTTTATAGTAACCTGTAGGTTTCCTGTTAAAATCATTTAACACATTTTGGTTTAATTGCCCTACAGTATTTAAGCTATTTTAAACAGTCCTGTTGCAGAGCTGGCCAAATCACTAGCTGTTTCACATCCTTTTAACGTTTTATCTGTAGCATCTCGTATGCAATCTCAAGGTCAATTTAGCAGTTGCTGATAGTATCGTGTGTGTCAAGGGTATGGTAGCTGCTGCATTAATGTTAACACCTTCTGTTTTTATCTAAAGTTTGTTTTGCAAAGATCTGTTACACAGTTCAGAATTGTTCCTAAATGTGAAAATGTGCTGTCTTTATATGGTTTTAAATCTGCAACCCAGAAGGGAAACATTTTTCAAAAGTAACATTGGGAATAGAAGAAGTTGGGGGAAAATATAGCCCAAACATTGTGTTTGCTATCACAAGACCTTTACTTGCTAAACTTTACTTAAATGATTGCAGGAGTATGGTACCCTTGTACCCTACCCCTGCTTTTGTTCCCCGACTTCTTTCAGGAAATGGCCAGATGCAATCCTTGGGTCATTTAGCTTAAATTAAACAGGCTAGCTGGGCTGAATGACCTTGTCTAATCTGTAACTTCTTATTTTCCTATGAAAACTGGGAGTCATTTATCACTGTTCTGCTTACAGAGTACTGTTTTCAGTATGCAGTTTTGTCCAAGGAGTTCTTTTTTTTCCCCCAACTTGAGTTATTAGCCCAGGCATTAAATTCCATTGTCAAGATTCAACATTTTAATGGGCCCTGGGTTTTGTTATGGGCCTGTTAATTTTTCCTTTTATTAAGGAAAGAACCACTGCACAAGAAGGGGTTCATACAACTTATGAAGTGCCCTAGTTTAAAAGGCGTTTCTTACCAGAAGAAAGTTTGTGTTTTTGTCAAGCTCCCCAATTAACAAAGTAATTCCGTCCCATCGTGCTTTACGAAACAAAGCACAAAAAACGTTTTATGAAGTCAAAGCAAGTGGACAGATTGAATTAATAATTTAAAGTACCTCACTTGTGTACTTTCAGTTCAGTTTCTGTCAAGGTCACATTCCTGCACCCCGCTGTAATGTTTTTACTTCATGTGGTCTGCTGATGTTCACTTACTAGTTATCTCGGGTTCTGGTTCACGGAGCAGAAAATCGGATTGCAATTGATATTTGCTGGGATCTTGTAATGCATTGGCACACAAGCAAGAATTCAAAATAAATGCAACAGCTTAGACTCTGGAAAAGACCCAGGCTTATGTGCTAGTATATGGTAAAAAACCGATGGCCTGAAGAATGTGTGCACAAAGATTAATTCCATTCTTTAATGCTTCAAAGCCCTTGGCATCATCAATGCACCTTCAGTATTTACCTTAAACGCTCTTCAGTATTTACCTTAAAATGTATAGGTTGGATGCTCATTGATAGGGCAGTTCCTTTCATCTCCATGGAGGTGAACAGCAGTATCCCCTGATGTGCTTTCTTTAAAGCTGAAGTTTTTAGGTGTGAGTTTGGTAGTTGTTGAAAGAGTGCTATTATTCTTCTGATTTCAAAAGGGGGAGATGCACTTGGAAATTCTCAAGTAAGGTGTGCAAAGCAACGCTAGCTTTGAAAGGAGTTTGACTTTCAGAGCTGCAATAATTATAATTCCAGTTCGCAAATTCATGTGCATTGAGTGTAACAATACTTGGTTTGTTCATATTAGGCTTTGTACTGATTGAGTATTTAATTCAAATGAGTACATATTCTTTAATGTTTGGAGTTATGCAAAAGTTGTGCAGTTGTACAAAATTAAGTGTTTTAATTGACACCTTTAATGCAAACTGCGTACAGTCATGAATTGTAAAATTCAAAGCATGGACAGTATTATAGATTCAATATAGTGGATGTATGCATTGTATACAGGATCATCATAACAAGGTGAAATTTGTCTGTCATTCTGATTTGTTTATAATTTGAATACCTTATCCTTAACTGTGTGTAAAACACCATCTTGGGTTAGAAAATTATTAATAAAAGTCAAAGAACCAAAGTAGTGTTCTCCTCGAGTTGGGTTGAGACTACTTCCTCCTCCTTTCATTTGGAATGCACTCTGCTCTGAAACATTTCAGACCAAACGTCTGTGCCTTCTGGACCCCCATCAGAATTATCCACTCTAAATGAAGAAAAGTGTGCAGCTCTCTGTTTACAAGTTAAAAAATGTATTTTCAAACTGTAAACCTTAATCATAAAGAAAGGTGTATCATTGCTCATGGGAAGTTCTTCATTTTAGATGATAAAATTCAAAATGTTGTTTTTAGACCTAATTTGCCAGAGTCCATTTTTGCCATTGTGTTTTTCTGACATAAGAGATGGTCTCATATCCCTCTAGCATCTGCCTTTTCAGTAGATATAATTATGATAATGTGAGTTGGTTGTGTACTGTTTTATACATACCAGATATCGTCTGCACTATTTAGCCTGTTTTAAGCATTTGGCAGATTACAGCCTTTTATAGTGGAGGCAATTATACAACATACTGAACTTTTTGCTTGTTTGTGTCTTAAGAAACACTACTTGTTGCTTGTGTAATGTGCAGATACTGTTGGCGTGCAGATTCTTAATTAGGCAGGGGAAAATCATCATCACATTCCAACAGAATGTGTTAAGCTTTTTGTGTTCGAGTCCCAAGACAAATGTTCGATTGCATAATATACCAAAACCTGCTTACATGTAATTGATATAAGGCTGGGTTGCAGGATTCTGCTCTGTTGCGGACAGCACCACTTGTGCACAATTCACTGCTCTCTGGATGGCATGCTTCAGGCACATTTGTTTTTAATAAATAAATTCAAAATAAAGGCATTCTTTGGTTCAGTTTGTGTGGTCACTTTTCAGCCGTGTTTTGCAACTGAAGCCCTGCAGACAGTGAAACAAAAAATGTCCTAGTGTTGAGCACACATCAGAAAGGTGCAGGTCTGTAATGGAGTTTAATACATACTTCATCAGTTGTCCTGATTGTCTACACTTATTTCTGGAAATTAAGTATTTTAATATTGGCACTTCCTGGTTAGGTCACAGTCAATGATACAAATTTGACTTGATAAATTATTTCTACAGAGTTTATTTAAAACTTCAGTTGTTATTTATTGCAGAATACAGTGTGTTTATTAAACGTCATAACATGCATAACATGAGATGGAAATCCACTACCAAAGTATAACATCGTAAATGTGCCCGCAAATCAAGAGTGAAGGCCAACTCATAGAAAAGGGTCAGAAACCAACCTCATATTGGAGGCAATTACCTTCGCAATTCCTTCTGAGATAAGGTGTTTATTTTAAACAATGAAACCAAGAACCTGGAATATCTAATATTATTACTGTATCTTAATTTTTGGTGCTGGTAACAAAAACATAGATAAACATACATTCTTTGGAAGCAACAATCTGACTTTATAAGATATAAGAAGACTTTATTGGTCATATACAATGTCTTGCATTAGAAATTTGTCTTAAACGGACTCTTAAGGACTATTTACTTTATAAGAAACTAAATCTTCTTCTTGAAATGAAAAAGCATATAAAAGGAGCTTCATTATTTGTAAATATTTGGGTATATGTAAAACTGGTAAATGTGATTCAAACAGGCATTTTGCAATTAAGCGAATAATAATAATAAAATGTAGAACCTAATCTTTTATAAAAATGTTTTTAGAGCTGTACTGGAGGATGCCTAAATATAGTTTCAATAGTTATTAAGAACAGTGATTGATAGAACCATTCTCCTTTACAAAATAGTTTATGGTGAAATAAAAATTAGTTCATATAATTGGAAAAATGATACACAACATCAGACTGAAATAAAAATGTTATTGTGGTTAGAAAAGGAAACAGACTGTTTCTACCAGCTACAGTATTTAAGGTATCTCTGCACCTTTTGTAAATTTGCCTCGTTGTCATAATTGTACAAAGTACAAACAGCAATCGTATGATTTATGCTCCATAACGTTTTAAAATCTGGGGCTTGCAAAATAATGCCCACAGCCAAGTCAAATATAAAACTAATGAGAAAAATGTAGTAATTGTGCCAAGTATTATAATTTACGTAAAATGTCAGGGCTGATCTACAAAACGTACTTGTACATTATCTAAGCATTGGATAAGGAAGAAGATAAATGGGTTTTGAGATTGATGCACTTTGCTTCTGAAGTGTGGATCACAGGTTTGCCAGCACTGAACCATAATGTAGACGTCTCATAAATTTAGAAAATCTGCTCACAAAAGTGTTGTTTCTGCCCTAGTCAAAGGGATCACAAGGCCGACCTGTCAATCACCAGATCATTGGCTAGAAAGTGCATTTTGCTATGTCTTGGATCTTTTTAAATTCAGATTGTTTGAGCCTCAGGTGAACTGTACTGCCTTTTATTGCAAAGAAGGCAATACTGATTCTTTAGAAAAACAAGAATCAAGAAGTCGATTCACCTTCTCCTCTTGCTTATTTCTGGTGTCATCGAGTTTTGCTGTTGTTTTCTTATCCACTCTTTACTGTACCATATGTAAATGAGGATGTTTGATCGCTTTGTGCTGGTGTGTGCAATTCACCCAGCAACTTTGACTTCGGTGCCAGTTTTGAGCTGTAGTGACTTGGCTCTGTGAGCATTAAACTGTTCCAGTAAGAGTCTGACAGGACTGAAAAAGATGATGGCAGAAAGGCCAGTCATTTTCTGGGAAAGTACCACGTCTGCACAAATGGACAACTATAGAAGGAGATAGACAACTAATTATGTAACATAATTTGCGGGACATGTAACTGGGATAGCCCCGGCGGGGAGTTTCTTGAAAAGCTGCTTTCTAAATGAAAGCAAAGCATGTCTTCTGTTGCATTTTCTTGCAAAGAATGTGGGCTTTCTATAACTTGTGTTACTTTTTCTCCTCTGGTACTGATGACACCACTGGTGTTGATAATGTTTTGGTATGTAGTGCTTCTGGAGCGGGAGAATGAGTGAAGGTGAGTGAGATGGTGAGATGTGCTGTGTGTATCCACGAGTCAAACCTGTATTCCAGTATTCCAGTGCTTCCATTTTCCCTCAGGGTTTGCATGGTTTTCTCAGCGGAAGATTCCTAATATCCACTCATGGACTTCAGACATGTATTGCCTTTTTTTCACAGTAAACAAAAATGTGTGCAAAGACAATGCAGGTGTTGCCCTGACCAGGTTTTGATGGAATGGTGGGTAGAACTTTTCCAGTGATTAAATATTCATAAACACTGAAAAAAGAAGCATGCCCCAAAAGTAATGATTTGCAGTTGTATGGCTCTGTGGTTCGATTATCAGTGCTCTGCATGACTCTTTACATCATGCCCAGCTGTTGCACATGACCCAGCGTCTGGATACAGATGTGCCTGAGTGTGTTGTTTAGGGCTTTGTGTTTTTAACGCAGCAGCGTTGTCTGATCTTTGTACATGAGGTTGATGATGTCCAATGTAAAACCACTGTTCATTGCAGTAGCAACCTGAAAGAGGGAAGCTGCTCTGGGTGCTGCAGTGATGTATCTAAAGAATGATGCAGAGCACCGATAATCAGACCACAGGGCCATACAATTGCAAATCATTACCTTTGGGGCATGCTTCTTTTTTTCCCGGTACATATGCAGTAAATATTTACTCACTGGAAACTTCTGAAGGTCAGGTTGAAGTTTTGGCTTGCTCTTCTCTTTAACAAATGTATAGGCCAACCACTGTCCTGCTTGCAAACGCCAAAGCTGCAGGGCTTGACAACTCAATATAGCGTCTGCATTAGTTCAAACATTCAGACATGCAATTTCACTTCTGCCTGCAGGTCAGAAAACCCTGTTCCCACCTCGGTTACAGGCTCAAGGTGGAGCTGCGTGTTAAAAGGTGTAGGCAGAGGCTTGGTGTGGGGGCAGGTCTGTGTGCCCCAGGGATGCACTGTTAAATGGTGGAATGGTTAAGTGATAAATTAATAACCATTTCCGTTGAATAGTTAATGTTTAACCTTCAGTGACCTGCAATGATCAGGGTTTCTTGCATGAAATAACTGGAGTGATCACATGATATCAAACACTTTGGACTCACTGGGGCACCTTAATTTGCAGGAGAGGTTCAATTAATTTTTCTTAAATTGCCCAAATGTAAAGATTTTTCAGCATGAAACGGAGTGGAAGCTTTTAGGGTGAATAATTTCTTTGAAAACTTCAGATTTCCAGACATTGTGTTTCAAGAAAGTGCAAAAAACTGAGTGTTTTCTGAATTGCAGTGTATTGTTGCAATATTGTATATTGTTATAAAAAGGACACAGATTTCAAGACCGCTCAAGAAACGATTGTGGAATAATGTCTAAAATCACCTACTCCTGAGAGTGCATCTCATTAAAAAACACTAATCTATTGCAACAAAGGGTTTTAATATCTTGTAAATATGGACCAAAACTGGCTTCTTTTGTACTGCTTCTAAATTCTTCCAATTGTTTATTTCTGTTTCATTCTGTAAGGCAGCGTATGTTGGGTTAGGATGAATAGTCGTTTATTTAAATTTATTTTTTGTGAGTAATGGCGAAGTTACAGGTAAACCATCAATTGATCAAAATCAAATAGTTTCCACACATTTTGTTATTTAATCGCTATTTATCCCTTGTCTGAAGTTCCTCGTTCCACCTGTGCAAGTCCAGATGCAGGCATGATTGGCGATTCAAAGCTGGGAATATTTCAAGAAAATAGGCTCTTGTGAGTTTATTTAGAAAGAGGGGTTCTGGCGCTTTTTCGAGTTGCGCTCTGTGATCTAGGCCTGTTCATGTCTGGAGCTGTGCCAGTGACCACGATTCGCCAGGTGGTGGCGCCTGATGGTCAGAGGGTGGGGTTAGACGTCTCAGGCCTTCTGCTCCCAGAGGCACAGCAGCACCTGCAGGTTCACGGGCTTCCCTTGCAGCTCCTGGTGCGGCAGGTGAGAGAAGCTCACCTTCTCCAGTCGGCACTGAACCTGCTTCACCAGGCTGCGCGACTTGTGCTAAAAGATCACGTTGCGGGGTTTAGAGCCTTTAGCCAAGACATGGAAAACACACAACTGACGGTCCCCTCTAAGTAAGATATAGAACAAAATCAAAATGGCATGCCTGGCACTTTGACACAGAAAATATCACAGCTATCTATCACAGCTTTTGCACAACAGCTTCACATAGTGTTCAGCGTTGAAAATGTTGCAGATCTCCTGACGTCTCCATGCCTCATGATAGATAATACTGTTGGGACAAGCTAGAAGGGGAGCATTCAAGGAAAATTAACCACAAAGTAAATGAGTCAGTCTCCCTGTTCTAAAAATTTCACCAAAAAATCAAATAAAAAAATCACCAGAATTTTTTGTCCGAGGATTCCACAGTGAAGGAAATTGTCATTTTGTAAAGCAAGCGACAGCAGGCTCTCTAGAATAAGACTGCGATTATTCAGCCAGAATCTGGTCTCCATGACTGATCAGATCTAGGTCCTTCCACGAGGCACAAGCTTTGAGGAAGAGTGGGGTGTTTCTTTCTTCTGTGTCATCTCTGTTTCTCCTTTTTCCTTCTATTTCCCTGTCTCTACTTTTTATACTGTGTGCTAAAGCTGTTGAATGTTCATTCTTTAGTAAGGTTAATCAAAGTAAACCACACATTTATAACTGACTTAGCTCTCGTGCATCTAGGCCAACACCAATGGGCAAATGATACCCATTGCACTAGGGTTTCTGAATATGGCCTAGAGTAATGCAATCAGAATGTAAACTGCAAACATTAACTAATCTTTGATACCACTTGTTCAAACTATTAATGTGGTGGTACCCTAAATTTCACAAGAATTATCTGGATTTTATTTTCCTCTTTTCTTTCATTCAAGTGTAGGCGTTATCTTTTAGTTGAAAGGAACTGAGAACCTCAGAAAAGCACTCGGAGAAGAGTATATAATGACCTTTCTGCATCTACATTTTCTTTTATATTATTAAACGGAAGATTTTAACCACAGAACAGGCTTATGTGATGAAACACAAAAGCTCATTGAATAAAATGAAATCTTCAAAGGATGAGCAAGACTTCATGTCTTCATAATTGCAGATCAGGGGCTTTTCTCTGTCAAACAAAGTTCAAATAATGCTAGTGGATTTAAATTAAATTAGCTTAATCGTTGTGTTTGAAAGTTATTGTAAATTAATGAAGAAAAACATCTATAAAAGCTGCAGTGTTTACATAATCTTACCTAATTAGTACATCTGGTACAAAATTAGTACCAAATTAATACAAAAACGTGATTTTCTGCTTATTTGTGTTTTAAATGGTTTTAACTAAAGGGTCTGTTGTTTGTTCTATTGTGTGTTGTTTTCTAGTTTGTGCGCTTATTATCACCTCGGTCAATTTGAGGTATGTAAATGTGACAACTTTTATCTAATTTTAAAGTTAGGTTTATAATAAAGCAGGGGTATCTTGTTCACCTCACGTGTTTAATATAGGACAACCAAGAGCAGCATCTTGCATCGAATGTCCTGTAATGCTATAAGAGCCCAAATACGTTTTCTGTTAAGTGTCGCTTTGTGTTATAGGGACATTAGACAAAATTAACTTAGCAGAAGCAGTTTGAAGTGTTGCACTTCAGGAATGAAGGGACATGCCCACTCGGCACACTTGTTTCGTTCTTTATAAGTTTGCAAAGATTGGCTTGATTAAAGCTGATGTTCCTCACCACAGCACTGTTAAGTCCCGTATTTAACTGACACCCAACATCACTCTTGCCAACGCAGTTAACAAAAATAGTGTCCGGTTAATGAAAAAGAAATGTTAAGTACATGCCAAAATTAAGCTGGGCAGTGCACATCACAGATAGACCCACTTTTCTGTCCCCCTGACACCCCCACTTTCACACTGTGTGCAATGCTGTGCACTTTACTTCCTTGGCTGTTATTACTCTGCTGTAATAAATTGTGTTGTAATGCAGTAGTGCTGCACTTAAACTAGTAATATAAACAAGTTGAAAAAGTAAACATGCTCTACTAAGAATGGGAAAACAATAATTCTGTTAGAGTGTAAGCGTATAATAAGTGTATAATATCATAACTGTGTTCTAATTATTTGTTTCCACATGCAAAAGACTGAATTGTATGGGGAAAACGATGTTTGGTTTTAAAGTTGCAGTATTCATTTTTAATGAAAAATGCTTACTACCAATAAATACAAACAATTTCTGAGAAAGTTAAGAGTTTTGTTACAAAACTGACTTCTGAAATGCTTGTTGCAGTTGAGGAACTACTGTATAAGGTATGAAGTCCTTCATTAGCAAATTTGCCATTTACAGAGACTTGAAGGTACCTAACCATCGTGAATACTGAGGTTTTACTGTATATCCTTAACTTGAATATTTAATTCAATATTTGTTATTGCTTCCCCAGTCTAGACAATGAAAATGAGTTATCAACACACAATCTTCCACAAGTAGCTTCTTAAGCTGGATGTTTCCTATCTTATATTTTAGGTCATGTAGCATGTACCACTATATAATTAAATGTCAACTGACAGGTGTTTTCCCAGTTTTGACTTTTGTCGTAGTTTTTTTGAAACTACAGTGGGGCATTAGGACCCACATAGGCCACAGGGTGAGCGCCCCCTGCTGGCCCCGCTAACACCTCTTCCAGCAGCAACCTTAGTTTTTCCCAGGAGGTCTCCCTTCCAGGTACTGACCAGGCTCACACCTGCTGAGCTTCAGTGGGCTGCCGGTGGTGAGTTGCAGGATGATATGGCTGCTGTATAGACATGCAAAAGAGCAACTCCCTGTTGGGGAATCGAACCCCGGTCTCCCGTGTGACAGGCAGGGTTACTCATCACGATACTAACGAGGGAAATGATTAGAGTAAAATAATATTTTTGTCTAGATCTGCCAAAGAAACTTTGCATAATGTCAATCAATTAATTAAAAAAATATATAAAATAATGCTTTTAATAACCATTTCTAGTATCGTATGCTCAGGAAAAAGGTTCTAAAAAAGCCAACTCGTCCCCATTCCAGCAGTTTTCCAAAAATTAGATTTATGCACTTGTGAAGCAAATACAGATGGATTATCTTTAAAGAAACTTTTGAACAGCATCCCGTGGAGTGCTGGGAAGGGGGTTCACTGCCCAAGCCAAGGTTAAAATCAAGAAATTCCTCCCGTTTAGCTTGAGACCGTGTCCAGCATGTCTCGCCTCGAGGGCACACAGGCGTTTATTGGTGAAGTAAACTTGTGAGGACCTTAAACACAGTGGGGTGAAATAGGAAAGACTGGTCTCTCGCCGGCCCCTGTGGTCTCCTCACGTCTGCAGAGGTGCCCCATTGCGGGGTTGTAATCTGAGCAGAAACACTGCCTGGGTGTTGAGTGAACAGGGCCAGACTAAACAGGAGTTTCTGTCAGTGTGCTGGAGAAATCTGTGTGTGAGAACCCAGGGCTTGTCTCGTCCTGAAAGAGGACTCACTATATTTGCAGTAAGCTCTCTCCACCATCAGATGCCGCTGTGCCAGGCCTGCAAACCCCCTCAGGATTGCTTTGCTCAGCAGTCCAATAGGGTTGTGTCATTGAATTCCTTGAATATTTGTTTAATAAGCCCAATAGCTGCAACTCATTTGATCTCAGACAGTCCTCCTGCTGTACTGTATTGGTCTCCAGACTATCCAGCTTTTCTGCACGAGTGACTTTTTTTTCCATCTCAGTGTTAACCTGAAATGATTTCAGTTTAGAGGACAGTTGCTGTAGTGCTGGGTCACCTGACCCCTAAAAGTCGTTGGCTATTGGCCACAGTCTGGGAGGTCACCGTGGCCACCATCTCAGTTTTCTCCAGCTGTGCAACAGGTAGAGCAGCCATCTTGGCGATTTCAGGAGCAGCCGACTGCTTTGTTTTCTTATGGATGGGTGAACAGTTGAGGGATGTTTAGGGTTAAGGGTCCTTAGGATATTTTTAAAAATACAGGCGATAAAAACAAAAGAGGTTTTGCTTGAGCTTTCATCCTAAGTCACGTATCTTTTCACAGTCTGATTTCTTAAAATTACAAACCTGTCTTGGAATCTACCTGTGAAGTTTCAAGGTATACGTTAACACGTGCACTATTATCACCATAGTTCTCCAGTGCTTCTTTCTCTCATCTCCATTTCCATTGCTCTGTCTTGAGTGTTTAAAGACCACAGAAACATGGGTTTTCCCTCAGTTTCACATGCTGATGTGCGAATTGTTTTTTCTCAATCTGTGTGGGGAAAATTAGAAATGTCCTTGCTAGTCACTTCTGCGTTTCCACTTACTCCCAACTTTATTATGTACAATGTCCTTATAATTGATGTCTGTAGCATAGTCCTAAGACTTTTGAAAGATTTTTGAAAGTCTGATCGATATAGTCTCCGAGACCCTTCACTCATCTAGTTTAAGTTCCCGTGTCTCAATTAAGATGTGAACACCATAATTGTATTAATCCATTAATCCTTAATTATTTTATTTTAATCTCAGTGCGGATAGCTACAGTAGCATCAAGAAATTACGGAATGTACAATTGTGACGTTTTCATAATGAGGTTGTTCTTGGCTCTTATATTAGTTTTATTTTAGTTGGTTGGTTGCACTTATGACAATTCATTTCTTTTACATTCACTTAGAGTATATACATTCCTGAACTCCATTCCTGGGTTGTTTGAAATAAAACATCAGAATTTACTGATATTCAAGGTAGGTTTTACTTAAATAAAGTGTTAGTGTTCTTTGAATAAGCATCAGCAGTTAACTAAAGGTAATGAATTTGGGTTGGTAGATAAGAGTACAGACAATAAATAATAATAATTGCTTCTACTTATATAGCGCTTTTCTGGACACTCCACTCAAACCTCTTTACAGGTAATGGGGACTCCCCTCCACCACCACCAATGTGTAGCATCCACCTGGATAAGGGGCAAGTACTCCATTTTGGTAATTAATGGTGTAACACACTGTTCCTAATTTATCTTGGTTATTGCAATTTGCAGATGATACTAAAATAGATTGATTCACACAGGAACAACAAAGTGACAAATTTTCAAAAGACTAGTAATGAAATCAGGGCCGGGCAAACACCTGACACTTCAGTTTATTTATTGTTCCTTCACTTAGAGAACATACATTCCTGAATTCACCTGGGCTGTTTGAAATTAAATATAGCTGTCTGTAAGTCTCTAGTGTGGTTGATCTTGTTACATATGCAGTAAATACAAATGGAAGCAGCTGAATAATAATGAGATGGGTTCTTTAAATTCTCTTTGATTAGCGTCCAAGGTGCTTACATCTACGAAGTGTCTGGCGGTATCATCCAATCTGTTCTGCTAAGTGAGGTTTTGCACTGTAATGATTTATTTTCTTGCCAAACATTTTGGATTCAGGATTCAGAGTGTGCAGTATATCTTGGCCACGTAAATGGAGGGCATTTGAAAGTCAGCAGCTCACTTTCTGTCAGAGGGGATGATTAAGCTGGCTGAGGAAGGAAATTTGCAGTTTTTTGGCGTATGCATTGGAAAAAACTGTAAACGCTTCCTCAAAAGGCAGTTTTATGAACATTGTAGCTCACTCTGCGTCCCTAGAATATACAGTCTCATTGCAATAGATTTCACACAAATGGAATTGGAATTTTTCACACAAATGGAAATGGATTATTTTACATGTATTATGAGTTGCTTTATACTTCAATACAATTTAGGCCAGAGCAAAAAAAAGTTTCTTTTTGGTGAGGCTTTCTTTCCATTAGAATACTCTGTGACTTGGAACATGTTTTAACCTTAGTGTTTTTTGTGAGAAACAATTTTAAATGGTTTACTTCTGTACAAGTGGCTGTGTAAATGTGTATAAATGGTACAGTGTCTTATTGTTTCTATTATTATGTTAATGTTTTAGCTTGTCTAATACAATATGTATTACGTTGTTGATAATCCTAGATTTCATTTGATTTAATTTGTTTTTAAATAAATGCAACCAAATAAGCTGAAACGTAACTGATTACTACAGAGTAATCAGAGCTGAACACTGCACTGAATGGAACTGAAAATTAATAAAAATGTAGCACTGTAATCCAGAGGCTCCTGATCAACTAAAGTTAGACTTTGGTGGAGTGCAGCATAATTACAGTTTGCATTTTATCCACTGAGCAAAATGTAATAGTAATGCAATAGAAATGCAAATGTTTTTGATGAAGAGGTATTTAATACAGTGGAGACCAAACTATATGCAGGAAATGAAGAATGATGCCAAACTTACAGTAAAAGTACATTAAGTTCTTCTCAGTGGGTGCAGGAACTTGTGGATACATAATGAAGAAAATCAGCATTCCAGTATTTATGTCTTTATTTAAATTTAAATTTCGATTATCATAAAGTCATGGCAGGCTCTCATGCGTTCTTCAGTGTAATAAAAAAGCTTATGTATAAAAATCAGAAACTTTTTTATAGACCTAAACAGGTGCAACTTATTATTAAACGCTTACCAATCACACGATTCCAAATTACATAAAGTACTCTGAACATTAATTATTGCATTATTACAAAGTACTTTGAATTAATTATTTCAAATTGCAGCCATTGGTGCTAAAAGACAGATAAATGTGACTCTTCAAAGATGTGACAAAGAAGGCTGCCTTCTTGGAATAAGTACAAAAAAATGAAAATGTGAAAGTTGCATGTAAATGGCACTGAAATGTGAATTTCATGATGTGATAAGGACTCTGAATTAATAAATAAATCAGGAATTTCCAGTAAATCTCTTGTTGATTGAAATGAATTCATGGATGCACTCTTAAGTCAAAAAGTTTGTTTTTGACAACATTAAATATAGGAAAACAACTAATGAAATGAAAATGTGTCCATACTAAAGCTTAAATACAGTAGTTTGATATTTGAAATTGTTCAAACAAAGCCTGCGATGGACTGCTGTCCCGTTCGGTGTGTATCCTGCCTTGTGCCCGTTGCTGGGATAACCTCCTGCTCACCTGCAACCCTGTATTGAATACAGTGGTTAGAAAATGGATGAATAAAACTTAAAGTGAATGTTGTCCAGCATTAATTGGAGTTCATAGACAGGTCAGGTGTTTTATGAGCACTAGTAACACAATTAGTAGGCCCTGAAGATGTATGAGAGAAACCAGAGATATCAACCCTTCTATCTATCACTTAAGACAGGATAATAGCCATTAACTGGACAATTGATAGTTTCAATGAGCCATAAAAAAGTGACAAAAACAACCAAGTGACTATAAACTAATTACTTGGACTCATACTTCTGTTATAAGCAAAGAATATTGAAATACTAATTAGACCTAAGGTATTTGTATGGCTGTTAGATTCCATTGATCGTCAACATGGTTTTAAATACAGAAGGTCTTGGGTTAACTAACATGCTTGTGTTCTTTTGCATAAGCAACAACAGTAAACTAAAAGTAATGTATTTGGGTAGGTTAATGGACAGATAACAGAGAGTACAGATAAGGGGCAAATGTGATCATTGAGGTAATTGATGGAATAACACACACTCTTCCTAATTTATATCAGTAATTTAGGTTTGCAGATGATACCAAATGGAGAAAATTCCAAAAGACTAAAGTCAAAACAAGGCTTGGGTAGAGTCTAGATGTGTGCAGTGCGTTGCATACAGGTAGCAACGTTTAACTTGATTATGAGACAAGTTGACAAGAAAGATGTAATCATGAAAAAGACCTGGGTGTTTATGTTGACACATCTTCTCCAGGAAGAGGAAATCTGGAGAGCTGGCACTAGTTAAGGGATTGGTGCAAAGAAGAGGGTTTTCAGTTTATGGGGCACTGGGAGTTATTTGGAACAAATAAGAGGCATGTTTTTACAAATAGAGTTAAAGGAGTCTGGAACAAGCTTTGTTTGCTTAAGAGTCCCCCCTTCATCCCTACTACCAACACCAGTGCTGATGCCATTTAATCTGTTTGATCGGGGGGTTGTGACTGCTTGTCCCCATTGCCAGAGCTACATCTGTCCATCATTTAACCAAATCATTAGTGGTTGGTATTGCATGCATCTCTTAAAATAAATACATAAGTAACAAAGAGGTGAGAAGTTAAGACTGGATAAGTACTTCTAGGTGTGACAGAGGTACACTACAGTATATATGTACAGTATATATTGTATACAGCTTAAATTTTCCTGGAGAGAAAAAAATCTATACTTATATACTATAACCTATCCATCTTTCACAATCAGGGTCAGAATGCCTGAAATTCTTTGATTAAAAAGTAACCAAGACGTTTCTTTAAGAAACTGGCTACTGTATTTCCTGTGATGTATAAAGTGTCCTGTCTTTTATAAGTGCATAAATAGCCTTGCAGTTTTGCTATATTTTAAGGGCTAAAAAATATTATTTACAAAAGGTCTTGCAGCATTCAACCCTGTTATCAAAGAGAAATTGCTTAAATATTTGAAGAAGAAGTGTTTAGTTGAAATAATCATTTGAGTATTGTTTTATATATAGTGAATTTACATTTACTGTACAGTTTAAAATTGTTTACTCATAGAGTATACTGTGAAGTGGCATAAGACCCATCTGTAGTTATTGTCTTATGTCAAGATGTGAATGTTGTGAATAACGTTTTGTGTTTCTTCAATGTCACAGTCTGCTATAGAGCGAAATAAATGTCTTGAAGAGTTTACCTATATTAGGTCTTCTGAGCTTTATTTTTTGGAGCTTATCATGTGTGTGCTTCACACACTCTGTAACATAAGCTTATTTCCTCATCAAGGAAATACATATTTCCTTCTTTCATTTCTATGAAAATGTTGTTGATTTCAAACCTCTACAGCTTTGTCCCTAGTGTTCTGTTCACAGCTGAATGTTAATAGCTGTAATGACATACTCACATTTTAATATGAGTTGAAAAGACTGAGGGATTTATCGCTCTGAAGGAAAGAGCTGCATACTGCTTAGTAACAGCTTGAGCTTTATCATTTTCCGTTCACATAGGGGATAATTGTCAACATGTAAAATGTTGCTATGGTGACTGAGGCCTGTCAGCAGGTACTGAACTTAGTAGCCTAAGAGGAAAAACTGCAGCTGGACATGTGAATGTACATCACTTACAAAGACAATTACCAGTAAAGTTGCAGAAAACAATTTAAGAATTAAATCCCCAAGATCGGGCAGTATGAATGTACAGGAAAAAAAAGGTAACCCTGTTTATATTTTTCAGATAAAGTTTTAGTATTGTAACAATTTTATTGTTGTAAACGCCGTACTTTGAAAGAGTTAACCTTTTCAGCCTGTTAGTTTCATATGCTGGAAAAGATGATGCCTTTAAACCTGAACAAAACCCACAGAGACGTGAGAGCAAAGTTTAAAAAAGAGTATCAGCAAAGAAGAAAAGAACAACAACTGTGAAGTATTCCTGCATAGTGTAGGAAACTTAGAGCTTGGTACTTAATGGATTTCATAATGTAACTCTTAATAATTATTATTTCGATTTCTTTTTGTTATAGAAAATCTTTTACAGATTATTATTATTTTTTTTTACAGAAACACCATCTCTATAAAACTTATAAACGAATATAGTCCCCATCACTATACTGGGGCATTAGGACCCATACAGACCGCAGGGTGAGTTCTGGTCCTACCTAAAACCTTTACCAGCAGCAACCTTAGGTCTCCCATCTTACACAAATATGTCTGTAAGTTTTTTTTGTAGGAGTTCAGCGCTCTAGAAGTAGATGCCAGAACGCATCCCCTCTGTTTACATGCATCTTATGAGAATTTGTTTTTATGTGTTTTTCAGTGCTGTGGTGTTTTTTGAGGACTTATTTGCCACACAACTCCAAAAATATATGTATAGCAAATTCTGCTGTTGAACAGAAAGCTTGGAAGGGTTAATTCATTTGAAACACTGCTAATGCACATAAGCCGTGCTGAGGATGAGAATTGTTCTCACATTGAGGGAACTCGTAATTCGATAGTTTGCTTGAAATCAGAGTTTTATAAAAGCACAGCACAATGTTTCACAATGTGAAACTGAATTATTCATTAAAAGCTTTTGTGAAAAGGTGTTAAGGCAAGTTTTGAAAATGTGTCAAGTGGTTTTAGGCAGTGAGTTCCACAGATGTGTTCCTGCATATGAGAAGGATCTGTCTCCCACTGTAAGGAGCCGGGCCATTGGCAGAGTAAGACAGCCTGAATCAGAAACTCTTAGATTACAAGTCGGACCACACTCATGCATGTTCTTCAGATACTAGTCAGAAGCACTAGTACTAGCCCTAGGATCTGCAGAATTGGTATATTTTTAGCCTACATAGTTTCTTTGCAGATACTACCATTAAGCAAAGTGTTTTTAAAATAATTTTTAATTTATCTATCTCAGTATCTTCATCAAACAGTGTTACGTTGATAGAAGAAAAATATTTCTAGCTTATATAGTAGTTAAAAGATACCATTGTGTCACTCATAACATGGATTTTAATTAATTTTAACAGGATTAAAAATATTTCTAACTTCCGTCGAAGAAATGAATTCAGCACCATCAGTAATACAGAAGTCACTAACTTTGCAAAGCTGATGTGAGAAGCCTATGAGCAAAACCTCACAATTTATCATAAGAAAGCTCTGTTGTATTCATACCTTAATGTCAGAGAGACACCTACAAATTGCAGAAAATGCAGAAGCTGGATCTGCAGCTATATGAGGGTGCGATCACCTAGATGCCACATGAGAATACTAAAAAGTAAAGTCCCAGCACAGAACCTTCATGCACAGCTTGAGTAAATTGGACAACATCAAAATAAAACCGACCAAAATTCAGAAATTGGCTCCAGTAGGAGCCAGAGCAAGGAAGAGAATTACCATTGATGTGTAGAACTTTACCTATGCAATCCAGTGAGATGTTATGATTAATAATATCAAAAGCTGTACTTAAATTTGTGAAGTGTCCCAGAATCGGAACCCATCTGCAAATCTTTGAGTTAATAAGGACTGTGTTAATGCTCTGTCTCTCTCTAAACCCTGACTGAAAAGCTTCAAGTGTATGTTTGTATACTAGTATGTGTATCTTCACATTTTGTGCCAGTGCTTGTGGTTTCCCGGTGTTGTGATACCAACAGTCTTTTTCAAGGAGGTCTTTTAGTCAGACCTGTAGTTTTGACAACCTGTTTAGAAAATGCAATATCCCCTGGATTTGTGGGATGTGCCAGGATAATCCTGCAGCAAGCAAATGCAAGATTACACAAATCCCCATTAGTGCGAACGGAATTGGTTCACTGGTTTTAAATGATTATATTAAATCGTTTACAGTAGAAATTGTGATTTTTTTAAATATTTGTCATTTTTTAAATGGAGTATGCTTTGACCACTTAACCTGTACCCATAATATTAATAGGCCAGGTAGTTCCCCGGAAATGTCTTCACAATGGTTAACAATATCAAAAAGGTACCAGCATGTCTTTTTGACAACCACCTTATACCAAATCTCGTCAGATCTGGATACCCTGTTCTCGTTATGCTGGGCCCGATTGGTACTGGAGTGGGACACCTCTAGGGTCCACACGGGAGCGCTAGAGCAGCAGCTGCTGGCCACGCCTCTCTCACCTGTCAGTCAGGCCGGTGACCACGGAAACGTTCAGACAGGAAGCCTGCTTCACCTGTGGGTAATCACCCCCTCCCCTGTCTCCTGGTGATGCAAGCTAGTTAAGGTCTGACTGAGCAGTGCTCTGGTATTAAAAAAAATAAAGTCTGAGCCTCTCAAGTCCTTAGTTCAGTGTTCCTAGTGTTCCTAGTTCCCTGTCTTGTGCTCTGTTTGGATTCTTGACGCCGCTGTGTTTTGACCTAATCGTTCGAACTTTCCCTTGGTGACATGAATTGTGATTTACTATACCAATGCAATGAACCTTCCTGCTCCACCCCGGCCTCGGCTTGTGTGTCTCCCTTCTGTGCTTTTGCTTTGTGTCGCTAGGCATTGGGCCCTGCCTGCTACAATCACGGATCTGGTCTGCGTGTTACGGATTGGCTGGTGCAACACCTTGCTGTTTTGCCTGTCTGGCCCCTTAAACAGCGGCATCATACACGGGGAAAGCCGGATTGCTGGCCTCTGGACTAGACTTGCCAAACCCGTGACCGAGGAGGAGCCCTTCTGCAGATGAGACATGAAACCAAATCCTGAATGCTTAGTTATAGAGGATCACATGGTACTGTTCTTAAAAGCATGGATGCTAGCCCCAGAACCCTGGCTAAATTCCAGTTTGGAATTGAACAATCTGGCCAACCCAAATCTGGCCTCCTTTCTTCCATTGACAAAGTAATGACTCTTCCTACACCGATGTGTCGTGGGATTGCTGGAGCACAATGGCTGCCATGTGTCACCGAAGTGAGTGGTGCACTTCAGTGGTAGATGGAGTGGATTGCCTCCTACATGTAAAAGTGCTGTGGGATTCTGTGGGATGTAAAGCATCCCACAGATACAATACAATTAATTCAGATAAATACCCACAGATAAATACAATTAATTCAGATTTTGAAAGCTTTGTTCACATTGGTGGGGATAAAATGAGGAAAGCAGTGGGTTCAGGATTTGGTTTCTATAGAACCTCTCCAAAATGTGAAGTAGCCTTTCTGGTATTGGTCCTCTGGGGACATGGTGTCTGTGTGCTACTCATGATGCTGGATGGTTTTCTGAAACTGTCTGCTGCTATTTCACAGTGTTGATAAATATGTTTGGTGGGCTAGACCAGCTTCTGGTAACCTAGTTAAGATAAGGTATTAGAGTATTTGGCATCATTGCTGTTTCAATTGCATTTTAGTGATGTAATAGGCAATAAGCCCTTGCCTTAGCTTTGATGCAAACATGAGAACAGCTCATCTGTCTCAGTGTCTCCAGACTGCAACATAAATTCTGAACTGCTTTAAATTTGGTCTGTTATATAGCTTATGATGTTAAGGTTAGTTTTAGTTATTTCACTTTTGATTCTAAAAAGAGCAATTTTTATGTCTAGGGCATTATACTAAACAGATCGTGTGACACTTAGGATGTAGGTAGCCGTGACTAAACCACACAGATGGTTGTGTATTCTGAGAAAACCACTTACTTGTGTGTTAGAAATTTAATTTTTACTGCAAAGCTATTTAAACAAAACATTCAGAAAATAACTGAGCGTGAGTAACGTGCTTTGATCACTGAATTATTTTCTGTGTTTTCAAGCCATTACGTCTGAACCATGCCCTGAGATGGAGAACATGCCTGTATAAAACAGTTCATACATCTGATCTTCATGCAGTTGAGAATCGCTTTCCTTTTCGTTTGGATGTTCCATGTTGTCACTGGGTGCTGATCAAGAATGGGATGTTCTAATTGTGCATGAGAAAATTAGATGCTCGGTAATGGTATGAGTTTCTGTGAAACCATATCTTAGGTTTTTGATTTACTTTGCACACCTTTTACATCTTCTAAAATTGTAAAACACTTACTGTTGTACACTGAAGCTGTTCTGGTTTACAGATATAACTATTCAATTTTTGACGATTTTGCATTATATAAACTCGTTTCTATTGAAAAGTTATGTTATACAAAATGCCTGATGTATTTTGTCCCGAGAACAGTTAGACATCACTGTTCACCATTTCCGAAGAATTCATTTCACAAGAATTTTCTGCCTTTCAGGAGGACTCACAGATAAAGGAGGCGCAACAATAGTTAACGATCATGTTCATGCTGTCAGTTCGCCAAAAAGGAGTGATTTATGTATCCCCGTCTCCTTTTAAAGTTAAAACGGTAGTATTCATGCAACACAAATAGCAGCATTACCACACTGAAATCTGGTTGTCACATCTGAGAAATTGAGCCAGGCTGTGCCTGGTCAGCCCTGGCAGTGGGGTTCCTCAAGTATAACCAGATAGTTGCTCCTAATGATGCTGACAAACCTGTAAGTGATGCTCTTCCCTCTGGACTAGAATTTCCACCCCAGTGTCCCACAGTTGTGACTGTATGATGCCACTACCCTTCGTGTGAGACATTCAACTGTCTCTCTGGACTAAGTAGTCATTAAAAATCCCGTGGTACTTTTTGAAAGAGTGAGGGTGGTAGACTAGCTGTCCTAGTTGAATTCTACTCTGGGTTTGTACAATCTGGCCATCCTAGAGTTCCCCAATAATTCAGCTGTTGAAGTAATTTCTCTCCACCTGATCTGCTGTGTACTGGGGCTGCAATCATGTCACCCAGGTACTGTAAGTGCTGCACTTCAGTGGAAGATGAAGGGGGTTTCCTTCTAATTATGAAGCTCTTGGTGATCTTTGAAATGAAACATGCTACATGAACACAAGGAATGACTATTATTATTGTTGTTACAAGCGGAGTAGTGATGAACAGATGTAGAATCAACGCTAGCTGCTAGCTGAAGATGTTTTCTTTGCTCTTGTTTGTTTTTCCTGTCAGACAAACCCATGGTGATGACATGCATAGCTGATAACCAGGTATCGGCAAAGGGCAGTAAGTCATCTTAACTGAAGATGGAGCAGTGCTTTAATTGCACCCAGATGTTTATTTTCCTTTGACAGTTAAAATTTTTTTGGGGAAAAAAAAGCAATTTGGTCAGTTTTCAATGTAGTTAATCCCCACCATACCCAGTTGGTCTCATTTTTTTTCAACACGCGTTTTGTCCATGAAAGTGCAGAATTTGTGCTTTTGGCACAGTCAGAGAGGTAGGCTGGTTGTCAATACTTCCTCCTCCTGTTGCTTTGTCGGATGCTTTTTTGAAAAACAAAAAGACATTGGCCTAACTATTTACTCTCTTGTACTTTGTACTTGGTTAGCCATGTAGTGTGGATGCATTGTGCACAAAAATGTAAATAGAGCTCCTCAGAACATAGACCAGTCTTAAATGAACGTGCCACTGTGTCAGTAATGTTGAATTACGCACTGGAGAAGGAGCCAGCCTTGCAGCTCTGTGCATCTTTCTGCTTAATTTATCTTTTGTGATGCAAAGCACTGATCATTGTCGGAAGTCCTAACCTTAATCTGTGTATTTGACAAAGTTATTTCCTGTACTTATTAACCTCAGTAGTGCAGTCCTAACACAGATTTCAGCCACCTCTTGTTTATATGTTCCTAAAGCAGCAAGACTTTCATTCTTTTTTTCTAAATAATGACATTTAAAATGGAGGCCCCATTATGAAGTGTAAAAGTGCCAGTGTGTGTATATACAGTATATATAGACTGTGCGTATATGTGATATAATTTACATAGTCAGAAAGGCAATTAAAATAGATTTTCAGGTTTTATTTTTGCTCAAATGTGCACTTGAGGATTATTATGCGGCAATGTGAGTGATGTGCTTTTTTTCGAAGTGATGTGGTTAGTATAGCCCAATCAAATTAAATGAAAAAATCATGTGCAACTTTTTTTTTCCTCCTCCTCTCGTGGTTAAGCCTTTGTTTTGCACACAGCGAATGCCGAGTGCAGTCTGCAGCAGACAAGAGCTAATGCAGGCAATCTGTAGCAGCTGTCAGAAAGGCAGGGCAGCTGCACTCCAGTCCAGAGGGCTCCTGCAGTAAGGTGTTTCACCTGGTCATGAGCACTAGAGGAGCACTCCACCTTCTTTCTTCTGTCCATACTTTTCCTTGAACAGTCAAGGTCTGTTTGAAAGAAAGATCCTGCTCAATAGATGAACACCAAGGCAGATGTAAGGTGAATTCCGTAATTCATTTTAATGCTATGACAGAGATAAACTGCAGAGATAGGAGGAGGTAGGCTGCATCAAGTCATATGCCTTCATGAAAGAACATGATATGAGTCAGTCTTGTTTCCTCCTCCAGTTTACTCACAGGACAAAAGGATGAGAAGCCAAGCTCTGTCATTTTAAAAGTATGCTGTTCTCATTGCTTGCTTGCAATGAGCCAGCAGTGCTCTGGAACCAATTGAGAGGCTTTAACAGGAACTGTAAACTTGGTAAAAAGCAAACCTGTTGCTGCTTCCACTGGAGCGACTCCCTGCGCTAAGTGAACCTATCCAGGACACGAGCTTGACAAATGCTGTAGTACAAAACCCCTTCTCCGCAGAGTATTGATTTTTCAGATCCTTAAAACGTTTTCATTCAATTTAAAGTAGATTTTGTGATGTTTCTGGCACTTACATTAATGACATTTATTTCAAAGGGGTGGGATCATGTCAATCATGATCATGATCATGATTGTGTTAGTACTGAAGATTATGTATGTGCTTGGAAGGTAAACAGACTTGTGAGAGTCAGGTTTGTAATGAGAAACTGACCAGAGTGTTAGATGTCTCGTTATATTCTTGATTGTTTTGCCTGTCCAAAGGTGAATTATTAATGTGCTTTTGTTTCCGAGCGAATCATAAATGCATGTGTATGCGTAATTACTTTAATACTGTGCTGTCCACTGTGTCTCTAAGACAGGAGTGGCTTATGCTCTAATAGGTCACCATCCCTGGTTTAGCTCTGAGTATTTGTGTGGTGACATTGCGCAGGCTAGGTACTGAAAAAAGACAACACTGGATGTGGAATATTTAATTTTATCTTAAATATTCAAAGATATTTCTCTTCACTGCCTTTAGAAGATAGGTCCCTCAGTCCAAGAAGTATTTGCCATTATTTTACCTCTGAAGACAGTTTGGCTCATAGGCATTATTTTGATAAGTTTAAGAACATTTAAAGCAACATTGCTGATGATTTTTTTTTGTCTTAACAAATGTTATATATGCTGGTTAGGTGCAGAATTAGCAGAACATTAAGATTGAAGTGAAAAGGCCTACTTCTTGTGAATTGTTAAAAAAGCACAATAAAAATGTTCTAATACAAGCAACATCTGCATTTGAAATCAGTAAGGGAAGATTTATTAGACAGGCAACCTTCCTGCTGCTTGAGCCAAATAATAAGTCCAAAATATAATTCTTTACTTGACTGTAAATTTACAGTGGAGCTGTGAACTGCTACAATATTATATGGTTAACTGTCACCCCTGTGAGGCACTTCACAGAAACCAACAGCCTCAAATCCCTCTAATTTGAAAATAAATAACTGAATAAAGAAAGAAAAATCAAAGATTTCAGATTTCTAGATCCTCATGTGAGAAGTTAAAATCTTTCTGCTTCTAATAACAATAATTAAACTAATCGGGCGGAGCGGTGGCTCTGTGGCTCAGGATCTGCGCCTGTGGCTGGAAGGTTGCCGGTTCAAATCCTGCGGCCAGCAGAGGAATCCAACTCCGTTGGGCCCCTGAGCAAGGCCCTTAACCCCAACTGCTCCAGGGGTGCAGTACAATGGCTGACCCTGCACTCTTACCCCAGGCTTCTCTCTCCCTGTCTGTGTGTCTCATGGAGAGCAAGCTGGGTTAGCGAAAAAGACAAATTCCTAATGCAAGAAATTGTATAGGGCTAATAAAAGTATAATTGAATTTAATCATAATGTTGGAAACTTGAAACTTGGCAAATATGCATTGTTTTAATTGTCAATGTATTTCTTATCTAAAAAGGAACACTGATGCTACTGTTAGTTTCTTTCAGCTTTGTTAAAGAGAAGATTGGCTTCAATATTTAATTTAAAGAATATATCTACATACCAATGTGAACTATCTCTTTTAGATCACACCTCTTTACTAAATAATTAAATAGTACGTATAGATGTATGAATGTGTTTTCTATTGCTTAAAAAGAGTTTTTCTTCAGTACATTTCTGAGAACTTTTGTGTTGGTAATGATCAGGCTTGTAAGCCTACCAGCAGCCTGTGTGAAATGTAAACCATATGAATGGTATGATTGTGCAGATGTGCTGTGCAGTTGGCTTCTTGAAGCCTTATGTTCCAGCTGTGATGTGTTTAGCTTGGCTCTTTGCTACAAATGGGAGCAAATAGTTTTAATATGTAATGCACTGTAGGAGTAAAGCTCACTTCTTCAACACAGGCCACTGGAGAAAAGCGTATGTGCTTTATGACAATCCTGGCTGAGATTTCCATATTATATTCCTACGAATTGTCACACCGTACCAAAGGAACATTCTTTATTGATAGGAGGGCTTATGATAAGTTGTGTTTATAAGTCGTTTACAAGGATATAGGATCAGCTTCACCGCTGAATGTCATGTGCAGTATTAGTGCAAACACAGATCTGAATCGGTTCCCTATTTTACAGCATGAGTAAAAATAATCATAGATGAATCACGCATCCCATGTTAGCTCTCAGAATTAAACATGCAAATAAACTATTGACTGTATACCTTAGCTGTTGTTGTGGCTATATTGAGATTAATGATGTGCGGGATTTGTTTAATGTTTTGTGCTATATACATCACATACGAAGATAAAGTATCACAGGAACTGACCCAGGTGAATGGAGAGGTTTTCTCTGAAATACAGTTACGTGCAATTGCTGTTGACCTTTCAAAATTCTAATAAACCTTGTATTAGAATATCACCTCACCCACTCTTGACTATAAATACTTACCTAATTAATGCAAACTAGCACAAGTCCAATTTCAATATGTCTTCTTAATGAGTCTTACACTTATGTGGGTAGCTACTGTGACAGCTCAGACATCTTTAATCAGCAGCACAAACCGACAAACCTTGCTGTAATGTAGGCTGACGGATAAAAATGCAGCACTTAATTTTAAAAGAACAATTCTTTTTAGATAACATGTAACATAATATGTTATTGTATAGTTTGTTCTTCCAGCTGCCCTATAGGTCATTGTGGTTGTCAAGATTGAGACTGAACATGAAGTAGCACAATTCTCTCCCAAGCTTTTTTCCATGCACATGACACGTTTTTCTCTGGTGACCCTGAAATGTGTTTACAGCCTTTGACTATTAGTAACTCTCTATTCTTGGCAGTCTCTCGAACAATGTTTTAGTTTGATTTCTTTCCCATAGAACACTCGCTCTACTTATTTACACTTAAAACGCATGGAAATGATCATTTGTATCAAACAAATTCTCTCAGCTGTCCGAAAATGCCAAAATTGTTTTAGTAGCAGGTGCGTCATCATTTTATTGAACAGAAATGCAACAGATAAATTCAGTATGCAGATTAACACTTGTTTAACATGGTGGCTCCCCGCGGTCAGCTGGTGAAGTCACAGATGAGTGGGGCTTGTGGCCACTACTGGAATCAATACAAGCTGGGCAGCAGGTTGCCAAAGCTGTCCTGTTGGATTCTGGCTCATTCCTCTTGTAAGACAGGGGATTGTTCCTGTTCACTGGTGTGGATCAACCCACAAATGTTCGATGGGAATCAAGTATGGTGAACGCCATCATACATCAACGGCATGACTGCCACATTCACAACTGGGAAGAAAGCTGTTGTAGCAAGCACAGCATGAGGACTTCCACTGTGCTGCTGGAGTGTTGTCACATCGGGAAGGGCAGCAAGAGAGGTCCCAGGACTCGATCTGTGTGACGCCATGCAGTCTGGGTGACGACGTCTTTTTTTAATGTTGTTTAAACTTCATCTGACTTGGTAAACTGTGGTGCTGAACAGAGACGATTGAGAAGGGGAGGTGGCGCAGACCGATGTTGCCGTGGAGATCTTGAGGTATTTTCTGGTTTGCTGTTGGGTGTTTTTGATCACTTGCGTCCCTCGAGTTGTTTACAAGATCTGTGACCTCTAGCACAGTCCTGTCATTCCCAGGGGCTGTCTCAAGTCCTCAGCTCTGTAAACACTGAAGGTTGTGTCTTGAGGTCGTTCCTCTTGGTTAGATTACAATCTAATACAGCTCGGCCCTGCTTCCTGTAATGCTTTATTGAGCTCTTCATTCCAGTGACGAATAGCAGAAGTGTAATGGACAGTGCTTGGCTGTTTACCTTTTAGCATCCTGGAATACCGTCGATTCTTCTTACTACAGTACATGTACATGCGATGCATCTCTAAAATCATTCTGTCTCATAAATGACCTGTCTGACCACTATATTTGCTGTAATGTCAGGCAGAAGATGACACTGGGTAATTTCTAATAACCGTTTCTAGAAATATTCTTCTCTCATGTCTTACTACACACTTATTTAAAGGTTTTAATAATTTAAATCTAACTGTGAAAATCTTCCTTTATTTTCTAGATAATTGTCTGAGGTAATATTTCATTACAGATCTGGCATTTTGATTCCATCACTGAAAATGCTTTAGTTTTGCATTTATAGAGTGCACCATCTGCACAGTGCATGCATCACCTATGAGAGTATGGTTATTACAGTTTTAACACACACAATAAAGTATTAAAAAATAATAAAAAATAACAAATGTGCCAATTAAAGGAAGTATAGATAAATTGGTTACCTTACAGATAATGTGCCTTTTGAGATCTGTAGACTTCAGTAATCAACAGTGCAAAAACCTCTCAGTTTTGTTATTAAGTCCAATATAGTTTATCAGTTCAGTTTTCTGATTTTCCTTCTGATTTGCCCGAGTTACTTTTTGTGTGTTGGTTACAGCACATGATGGGTTTTAAATACTCATATTGCCTGTTTCCCTGAAATTAGTGTCTTCTCTGAAATGTCAGACAGATCTGGGCCAACCTTACTGAAAACATTACACCTGACAGACCTGTAAAACAGGCTGTTGGCATCACAACGAGGTATGGACAGAAATCAGTCCCACCTGAATGTACTTAAATCGCTGTATTTAAGACCTGTCCTGGTCTTGGTATTTTTTTCTGTGAGCTTCCTTTTTCTACCGAGATTGTGTTTTTGAACTTTTGCTTTTGAATTACGTTCTGGCTGGTTTTTTGTGCTTTCTCTGGCTTTTGAACTTTGCTTCTTCCTCGGTTGTCTGTTTTTTTGGATGCTCCTTCAGCACCTTGGTTTCAGAGATTTTGTGAATTTGACCCTTGCCTGTTTACCTT
The DNA here is from genome assembly GCF_055471065.1 of Atractosteus spatula. Taxonomy (NCBI): domain Eukaryota; kingdom Metazoa; phylum Chordata; class Actinopteri; order Semionotiformes; family Lepisosteidae; genus Atractosteus; species Atractosteus spatula. The sequence continues at coordinate 66,772,795 of NC_142707.1, forward strand.
GGCCTGTGTTTCTCTGCTGGTTTGCTCGACTCTTCACTTACTTGCCATTGGATCTCGTCTTCCAATTTCAGACAGCTTCTTGTACTCCTTATAAGTACAGCATATGACAAAGCCTTAATAATCTAGATAACAACATGAGGAATAACATATTAAAATAATGATAAGATAAAAGGCTAGAAACAAGAGGAGCCCAACCGGCCAATCTAGCTTATTGGTTATCTGGCAGCCAAGTGATCTGAGGATCACATCTAGCTGTTTCTTGAAGACACCAAGGGTATCAGCATCAACAACATGGCTGGGCAGCTTTTTCCAGACTTCCACAGCCCTTTTGGTTTTAAACATGCCTCCTGTTCTCATTTTAAAATGCATTTCTTGGTAGTTTATAATTGTGACTTCTACTATTAAAAGATTGATTTTTGTTACTATGTTATAAGACCTGTTCTTCTTGTTAGAGGTCAAGTATTTGAATGCAATTTTTATTATTTATTTATATAGAAGTTATAGACTCCTTGAATATATAATTATTTAAATTTCCCGTGTCTCATTGATAAGTTGTTCATTGTGCAGGAATTGTGAACAAATTTGTTTGTTTTCCTACACAAAGGAATTAATCACCACTTTAAATGACTGATTGACATGTTCAAGTCTTTCCCTTAAAGTTAATTTGAAATACAATACTTTTCCAAATTGTTGGGGTTAAAATAGAACCACATGCCACACTATTAATCCAAAATTAAAATTGAAATAGCCACTAGTGCCAAGTGCTAGTACACATTTTGATTTTGATTCAGAAAGCATGAATGAACGGAGGAGAGGCCAGTACAAGGAGTGTGCAGGTACACAAAATTATTCTAGATAAATCAAGGGTCTCAATTTATATTGGGCAAACAAAAAACACATTAAAGTGCATAGCATTAGGAGCGTGCTGCACACCTCCAGGCTCAGATATGAATTGCAGTTTAGTCTTCAATAATGAAACTGGGATGTTGGTGTAAAGAAAGAAGTGGTTCCCATTTGCGATTGTAATTTTCACATAGCTTTCGAAAACCCAAAAGGAGTGTCAGCAGCGTAAATTGAAATGGTAGCTACAGCTAATAACTACTTTTGTACTCAGGTTGTCAGTACACCTGCCAGACAGTATGCTGATATTGATTTAGTCTTTTGGAAGAATCTAGACAGTGTGAGGAGCATGAGGTGAGAGAACCGTTAGGGAGCTGATAATATGGTTTGCTTTGAGGTGTTCACTGAGGCTGTACAGGCCCTCCAAAACAAAGGGTTGCAATTTCAGGAAAGCAAGGAAGGGAGATGAGCTTAAGAGAACTAGAATAGACAGGATGGATATGTAATCAGTACGGAATGAATGGCAATACGTTAAAGGATATTCTGCGTGAAGCACAAAATGTATTCATTCCATGAATAGGTAAATGAAAGTCAAGAAAGCAACGACCTACATGATCGAATATATAGAAGAATAAAGCAATTCAAAGAATTGAAACACTTATTAAAACTTATTTCTTAAATTATTAAGAAAGGTTGACAGAGATGGAAAGGAACATTGCAGTGGATGATAAATTAAAAGTTTTTTTTTTTAAGAATTGCAAAGTGTAGTTGAGATTTGATGTGAGTTTTTTTCTCACTCTCCCTTGAAGCCCAAATTTGTGAAGCACCCAGGCCATTGTCATATACAGTACACACAGCTTCTCCCATCTCAGCCATGGAAGACTGGAATTGCTTTAGAGTTGTCACAAGCCTCTTGGTGACCTCCCTGACAAGTTCTTTTCTCACCTGGATACTCAGTTATTCAGGACACCCCATTCTTCACAGTTTCACAGTTGTGCCATATTTTGGACAATACTGTGTCTTGGGGATATGTCATGCCTTGAAAATTTTTGTATACCCTTTCCCTGAATGGGGCTTTTCAATAACCCTGTCCCAGATTGACTTTGAAAGTTCCTTTGTCTTCCTGATGTAGTTTTTTGTACTAATCAACTGTGGGACCTCCCAGAGACAGGTATATTTATCCTGAACACATGTGAAACACCCTAATTGCACACAGGTGGGCTCCGTTCAACAAATGTGTGTGACTTCTAAAAACATTTGGTTGCACTAAGGCCTATTTAGATGTGCCTTAGTCAAAGTGGTCAATACTTATGCAATCACTTATTTTCTGTTTTATGTTTAGACAGAAGATCTGTAGTATGTTTTCAGTTTGACATTATAGAATGTTTTGTGTCAATCAATTGCAAAAAATCCCAAATAAATACATTGTGATTCTATATTGTAACACGGTTAACCGTGAAAATGTGCAAGGGGGTGAATACTTTTAAAAGCCACTGTATATTGACTAATATTGGCACAGAAGAGGCGTAAGTGTTACAACTTAAGATAAATCTCTGGTATCCATAAGGAAACTTCCAGTAAGCAGACCGATAATACTAATGCAGAAAAAATCCTTAGATTAAGAAGTTACTAATTCCCAAACAAGTTAGACAGGCCAAATAGCCTTCTCTCATTTTTAACTTGACTTATTCCATTACACATCCCTAAAACAGCTTATTTGATTGTCACGTGGCTTTGAGGCCACAACGCAGAGCCCTCTTGCTGTAGACGCAAGAATGTCCCTGGATCTGAGCTCGGGCCTGGCTTGGCAGTGAATTGCACAGCAGTGGCCTTGATCTTCAGTTCCTCCCTTCCCTGGCAGTCTGGCACTCAGAGATCGTGGCGATAGACTGTAACTGCCTCAGGCGCAGATTCGTACAGTATAGGCTTCCTGCTTCAGGAGCGATGGACTGCTGCAGTAGTTACAGGCATTTTTGTTTTTACTAGGTCCTATGCCACTGTAGTGCTTACAGTCATAACCCCTGGACTCCACTGGACTCCAGTATCAAATATGCTCAGTTCACTGCAGCACCCCAGTCTGGTGACCTTAATAGCCTATATTGTAAAATGCCAGAATAGCAGTGGCTTTGAGTTTGTAACGGTTTGGCATGCCACAGTACAACCTCATCTTCATGGCATATCGGGACAAACGCCTCCATAGGTACAGGGGTCTCTCTTCTTTCTCTGTATCTTTCAGTCATCTACAGGAGCATACATCTCTATATGTCTTGTTTGTCTCTACGTGTCACCACATGGCAAGAGATTGTTAAAAAATAGTTATTTCAACATTCAACACAAAGTGCAAAAAGTATTGAAGCTAACAACAATCTAATTAATTGTTTTTTAATTAGAAGTACATTTCTTTTATATTGACATCCTGTAGTGTTTGTTAAAACAAGTAAAATCCATGTCTGCATTCAGAACGTCCTGCATGTTTATGGGTTGAGATAATGGACTACTGACAGTATGCCGATTTTTACATTTTGAACATGTTTGAATATGTTTGAAAAGTGTTGCTTAACTATTAGCAGCAATGGCAGAGCTTCATCTGGTTCCCTTAAACACAATATACACTAAAAGTTTAAAATAACCTCCAACTTTATCTACTATATTAAATGACAAGCTGAATTATACAGTGCAAATTGTGTATGTTTGGTAGACAAAAGTATTCAAATATGACAGCTGATGAGATCAGTAGTACAAAATATATTGGCAATGAATGTGTCAGGCTGCTTCATTGCATTTGATTACAATGAATACATATGAATGTGTAAATTACATAGTGCTTGGCTCAGATACTTAATATTTCAGTGGGATCAGCAACTTGTAGTTCTTTGATGTAACTTAAACAGGATTTGCCAGATCAATGACAGATTATTCAGTTTAAGAAAAGATTAGGACCACAAAGCTCTTTTCTGCTGCCTTTCCAACTTAATGAACGGATCCCAGGAGATAGGTATATGTTATGCCTTTGGTATGTGTGGAGCATGCTGTATTGTTTTTGTGTGTCATATGATTAATGGCTAACATTGGGCTGAAATGGAATGTTGTTTCACATAATCAAGATAAAGATAAACTTAAATGCTGTAATTTGTCCATTAAAAGGATATTGCAGCTTTAATGTGGTTGCCATTTTGGAATTTACAGCTGTTAAATACAACAGCAGAGCTACTACAGCTCATGTTTGGATACCTCTGAAAAAGGAGGAACTTTGCCCTCGGCTTCTCTGCAATTTCTGGTTAGACGTTTTCAGTGAATAACAAATAAACAGTGCAATTTGAAAATACCATAATCTTGGCCTCACTGTGCAGTCTGGCTGCCTGTACTGTGTTGTAAAGTTATTCTGTACACTGAATGGAAATACATGTAGTGTGTGAACAGGAGATGTTTGATTGGCTTTGGAACAGTGAATATGTCTGCATTTTATTCATGTCATATACGGTAAGATACACAGAAGTGAGCTTTTGAATGACGTCTCATTTGGACAGGATGTTTTCCAGATGGCATTACGTAAGTCATATAACATAAATTCTAAGCAGCAAGATAATGATTGATCTTTTTTCCCTTCTACTATATTTTGCTAAGAGATTACATTTTTGTTTCATGCTTTTTCGACAAGGATTGACTGATTTGATTTAGCACCATTACATATCAATTCAATTCAAGGTGCTTTATTAGCATGACCGATGGGTACAATCAGTGTTGCCAAAGCAAATGAAAGTAATGATATTTACATTAAACAAAACAAAAAAATAGAAGTAAAATAAAATCTACAGACATATTTCAGACATTTACAACAAAGACATATTATAAAATATTGACATATACTGTAGGTGGCTGGAGCATTATTGGGAGGCAGACTCACTGTTCCTCAGGCTGTGACAGGAGATCACATACTGGGCTGCCAGTTCAACTGAGTTCCCTCCTCCCTCTCCCAGTAGATCACTCTCTGTGCTGCCAAATGTTATTCTTGATTCTCATCAGTGCTTTGTCACAGCTCTCTTGTTACTGTATAGTTTGTTTAAATGCACTTCTCTTGTGGGATTTGTAAAAGTACCCTCAAGGTGCGAAATGCCGAGGTGAAGAATTTTTAAAATGATCGTACACGTAGCATAACGGAGGATGGGAGTCTGCTGCTTTGGAAGTTTTGCAAGTGCTCCATATCAGACAGAACAGTAAAGCAGCCAGTTAAAATGGCAAGTTCAATTTGCATTACCATGACTCTGTGCACAATGTTTTCACTTGTTTCCACTGCTTCAAGTTCAGATCAGATGCTTGAAGTCATGGGCACAAGTCTTCTGCTGATTCTGCTGATTCATTTACGTTTGCATTAACCTGTACTATGAGTTGTGGAAACATTCTTTTGTAGAGAATGTACTGTAGATAAAAAGGTATTAAAGAGGTATTAAACAAAATATTTAGATTTGTGCAGAATTATGTGCTTGACAAAATTTTTACATTGTCACATATGAGATGGTGCTGTATGGTACACCTCCTTGAAAAAATCTATGTAAAAAATAAGACATTTTGAGGATAGAGTAAGGAATTATCTTGTTAATACCGATTTGTATGTCAATTGATGAAATTTTGCATTGGTTAGTTACAGATCCAGCTTTCAGGTTAGACAACCTTAAAAAAATAAATGCAATTTTTAGAGTGAAAATAATTTTAAAAAATATGCACTGTGGCATAAATGTAGTACAGTTTTTGTGCAGGAATTGTTGTACATACAATTAAAATGAGGAAATGAAGACGGAAAATCAGCTCTCATCTGGGATTTGAACCCATGAGCCTTTAATCCAAGCCCCAGAACCCTAACCACTACTCCATGCCGCTTTACATACAGTAGTTACATATATTAGTGGCAATAACCTTTGATTTCAGTATCACCTATTGGGCTTCAATGTCAATGTGCCTAACTTGCATTAAGCAAACTATCAAAACAGTATATTTCTTTGGTTATAACAGGCCATTTTTGGGCCTCTGTTTTCATGGTTTAGTGGGATAACCAGTGATTTTTCTGTGTCAGACTTCATGCGTTCACTTGTGAAGAGATCAACTATATTGTTCAAATCAAGAATACCTGAATTCAGAGTGAACGATTTGTTATTTATGCTTCTATACATATTTATTTGCATAGTGGAGTCCCTTATACAGGGCAATGCACAGGTGCATACAATCAACCCATTTAGTGGATAATCAATAAATAAGTAAACTGGCGGAAGGGGTAAAATGTGCAGTTCAGTTCCACTCGCCAGTAGCCTCATCCCCATGATGAGGTTCGGCTGTGGATCCTCCTCCAGGCACTGTCACTGATTCTCACAGAGACCCAGCTCATCATTTGCTGGGGCTTCCCAACATTCTCCTAATAGTCAACAACCTGTTTTGAGCGCGGAGCATTTTCGGGCTGAAGAAAATCAAATACCTGCAAGCAGCTGACATTTCAATCTGGAATGACTTTTGACAGTCAGGGGTTATTTTCAATTTTTTATTTCTCTCCCACGCTCTGTCAAATGCCACATTGATTTTTTTTTTCTGTCTGCCTTTTTTTTTCCCCATTTCTTTTACATTCTCTAACAAATCATTGGTTTGAAACTATTTCCAAAAAAAACTGTTCCTCAGAAATAAGTAAATGGCTGATGTTTTCAAAATGTAACAACCATCAAAGCAGAAGAGCTCAAAAGCCCCCCCAAAAAGACCTGGATGTTAACAGGGCTTGTTAAATTTGATACGTGGCGAAATCCAGTGTCTGTTGCAGAAGTCAGAACCCAGGGATCCTGTTCTACTGAAAGATTAACAAGTACTGTACTGTGCTCTTTGTTTTTCGGTTGCGGATTACACTTCTCTTTTCAGCAATCTGAACTTCAACAACAGGGAGCCTTTTCCTTGTCTGGTGTGTTATCTCTTTGTTCCAAACCCGACCTTCTCAACATGCCTTTTGCTTATCTAACTGACATGAAAGTAAGGACACCGCTAACAGTGAGGTTATTGTGTGTCTGTTTTCCCCTGCAGCCTGTAGTGTCTTGAATGTTCCCAGTGCAGTAGAAGGGCCCACTGGGCCACAATGGATTACTTACCCAGTAGGATATGGTTATTCATCTGCTATGGATAATGGCATGCAAGCTGCAGAGATTAGAGATATAACCAAGCTGTTTTGACAAAGTTATATAAGCTTGAAACAGACTGAGCCTTTCATATTTCTTCCACGTTCGGGATAAAGCAAGCTTTCATACAGGGGCTTATTGATGTTTGCATCAGTGAGGCTGTTTTCTTCCTCTGCTTTGTGATCTTTTGTAAAATTGCCTTGTGCACTGGAAAATCTGGGAGTCCAAAGGAGGCAAAAAATAATTACTCAAACTTTATAATTTAAAGCGTCATAAAATGCTGGTGAGGAAGAGTGTCCTTAAATAGCTTTTTTCATGGTACCCGAGTGTGGCTATATCATTTTAAGAAAATGCTAATAAAATATCCATGAATTGTCATATCATAAAATCGTGACTTTGGACACCCTTTCCTCAACTAGAGAGCTCGCACATCCATGACAAATCCATCAGATGTGACAGTGCGATTGTCATTAATAATCTGTAGATTATAGGTACTGCAGAATCAAAGCTGGAAGTACAGACTTTATATTTTCAGCATGATACATATTTTTTATGTTCATTGTTAGATCTTATTTTCTCTTACAGTACATTGTTTATCACTGAAAAAGTATTCTTAAACCTTATTTTTTAAATGCTGTACTGCTGCATTCACACAATTAAAGTTCCTGTTTAAAATATGTTGCTACTCACTCTTAAAAAAACACGAGTCTCTACTTTCTGTTATTGTTGTTGTTGTTCACCAGCTTCCAGCAGAGGGTCAGTGTGAATTGCTCTTCGTGTCAGTCCTCTGTTTTGCCCTGGTCCAGTTTTCAGTCCTCAGGCATGCCATCTCTGTACAGGAGGGGCATTGTGAATTTGCAGGTGCAGTCGTTAGCAGAATTTGCTTTTAAATGCATTTTTACACTGCCAGTTTTCTGTGCCCGAGGGCATCATTTGGCCTAGTGTTATTGCTCGTATTGTTTTGTACTTATTGTACACAGGGCCTAGGGGAGAACAGCTGTGCTTGATGAGCTTTCCAGCTACATGAGCTGGCAGACTGATACAAACATGTCAAAATCCTCAACTAGCCTCTCTTTAATCAAACCCAATGGGACGTGTATACAGTGCTGTTGACACCATAAATGTATTTTTTCCCCTTTTTTATTACTTTTTAATTATCAACTTTTAATACTTCAGTTCAATCAGCAAACTTTAGCCTCTAATGCTTCAGTCTGGCAGCCTTTAAAGGATTTCGGAAAATCTTGTGGAGTGAATGGGGGAAGACTGAAATAAAGAAAGGCTCTGCTGTGCTCCACAGAAGTGGAATTTACTTTCCTGGCAGACTGAAATGATAATTTCCTCTCTGAAAGGAAGTGAAGGACCCTTGTTGACAGTATCATATGAGCTACAGTATAATGGCTGAGGAGGGGTTTTCTGTCTGTGTAAGGGGTGAGTCCAGAAAATATGAAGCTTTATTTAAGCATCTTTACACCCAATTTGAAGTTGAAAGGGAAATGTAGTCTCTCTGTGAAACCGAAAAGAGAAATAAGTTATTCTAGTGCAGCTTGGCTGTGTTTTAATATCTACCATTCATGTCACTTGTAACATTAAAACACACGTTCACTGGCTGTAGCAGTGTTTTTTGTAAAGTGTTTGAGAAATGCTGGCCTCTGAGACCTTAAATTTGAACAGATGTCATAATGAAGGATTTTAATCCGAGTCTTCAGTGGTCAGAAAGCTGGCGTGATCTACGCCAAACCTAACAATGAAACTGTCTGGAGGAAATGAATTTAAATTAACTTGGTGCGATTGATGAAATAGTTGCTGATGTTGAGACAAAGCTGTCCAGCCAGTTGATGTGCTGATTTCTTGGGGTTCTTCAAGAAAAACATTCTGTCCTTGTATGTTTTATCACTTTATCTCCAAGCTGTGATGTGAACAAAGGAATGCAAGAGGTCAGTTTAATCTAGATAATACAGTGAGTTGAACGTAATGGCACCTGCCTAAAATATTAAATTGCTTCGTATCTCTCAAAATATATTGTTAGGCCACAAATAGTTTAAACACAACCAGCATCCTCTTTCTGCGCTTCTCTTGAAATCCATGAAAATCCTACTGTGACCTAATTTAAATAACATCTTTACATTGCAGGGAGCTTTAAATAGTGTTCTATAATGCAATCAATTTAGCTTTTATAGAATGGATTGCAGGTTGTTTTCTGTTTAGCAGCAGCCAGGGATGTGGAAACTAACACTATGCAGGATATTGTAGTGGCAGTACATCAGTGTCTTTTTACAGTTCCTATTTAAATATGTCCGAAATGATATAAGGTCTCTGACAGGAAATCAAATATCAGATGACTAAAACTTCCTTGAGCTTTCAGGGGGAAACATGCCATGAAAGCTTCAAGATTCGGACTCTTGCACCAGTACCATATATGGTGTAGTTCAAAACCCTGGTACTGTACAGTACATACCCTCCATGCTGGGCCAAAACAAATACTGATCTCAGGAGTGTCTAAAACATGCTCAAACCTTTCGAAATGCGAAGGTCCAGATGTCATTGCATGAACGGCTGAGGATGATTTTTAATTTTTGTGGGTAGAACAGAATTTAAAAAAGGAAGCTTGTCATGTTTTTGTGTCTCTCATGCTCACAGACTGTTGTTTTACCATCCACTATCATAACAGCATCTTCCCCAGATACTCTAGCTCCTCCAGCTGGTGATGGACACAAGGACGGTCAAGGATGGTGCTTTTCCTATAGCTGCTGGTCCAGATGACATTGCTTGGACAGCTGTCTGAGCTGCGCTCGTGTGTGACATGGCCCACCAAGGGTCAGCACGTGATTGGAACTGTCTCTTCTCAGTGTGAGTGGAGAAGCCCTGATGTGCCTTCGTGAAAGGAAATGACTCAGTATCAACTCTGGTCACATCCTGACAGAGCTATAGAGTGTTTTTTTTTCTTTGTGAGCAGGATGTTTACCATCTTTTACCACAGCAGTACATTACTTACTTTTAACACTGTCGAACCCTGATTAACAAACACAGCAATTTCTGTATTATTAAATGTATTTAGTTATACAACTTGATGGTATTTGCAGGAATTCTGTTATTTTTTTACACTTTAATTAGGGAATTGGCCATAAGAATTTAGGATATGCGCATTTGGGTCTTGCTAGTTTTTTTTTTAATTGTCAACCATATGCGGATGTAAGCATATTTAGAGTTGGGGTTATGAATGTCCATTTCTAATTTCTGTACAACTGCAGTGGGCCAGCTGGAAGTTAAAGATACAGAGCTCTCTTTAGTTCCAGTCATTTCCGATTTTGGAACTTTCATACAGTTTTGACACTAGGTCTTGTTTCAGAATTTGTAGTCTGTTCTAGTCTAATGCAAAACTCATGTTACTATTCGGAAATGTACAGTATGGGTGTTAACTTGTAGTAACACCCGTAGTATACATGTATTTAACTAAGGGTGACCTTAGTTGATTAAATTCAACTCTGACCTTGCATAATGTGGCCTGCCTAGATTTTTACATCGATTCAGCTGCTAAAGTAAGTTGTGTCTTCTCCACTGGACTGGTGTATAGAGGAGCTGCAGGTGCATCAAGGCTCTGATGTGTCACCCAGGTGGGGGCTGTGCTTTCAGTAATGGGTGAAGACTGCCCCCTCCTATACTGTATGCAAAGCACTTTGGGATCCTTTGCAATGAAAAGTAGAATTGCAAAGTATTATTACGATTATAAGAACATGGGAAATATTTTGCAAAGTGCTTTTGAATGTATCTTTATGGACTGTACATAAATGAGAGTAATTCTGATCGTGCTAAACTATGAATGTGGTAGAATTAAAGTGACATTTTTGTTGGATTCGTTATCAGGATGTAATAGTCTTTTTTTTCTCCTGAATTATGTTTTATGTTTTAAGTAAATTTCAAATATTTGTCATTATCGAAATTAAATGGTTTGTGAAAATAAAAACACTGAAAAGATGTGAAAACTTTCAACTTACTGTACATAGTTCTTTTGATTTCCTGCAGGCTTGACTATCGCAGTTTCAGGTTGGTGATCAAGTGAGTTAAAAGATTTTTCTGGGTTCAGTAGTATTTTGGTTCTGGCCAGCACACTGTATCTGTAATCTGTAATGGCCAGTATCTGTAAACCTCAGGAAAGAGTTAATGTGAGGATGAGTCATTATATGTTTAATAAAACAGATGTTGTTTAGCCCTCAGGATGAATATAATATTCAGTCCTAATTATCTTTCCAAACATATTCAATTGTCTTCACCCTAGTATTTCATAGTTTTTCATCTTGTTAATCTCATGAACATGAAAAAAGGCCAATTTCCAATAAGATCCCTGAAATGAAAAGTGCAGATATCAGGAACATGTGTCAAGTTTCAAGAAATAAATGCCTTATACTTGGCTCGAAAGCAATATGTCAAGGGCAAAATAACCCAAGTTCTCTCCTTTGTTTCAAAAGCATAATAATTGATTGACTTTTACTACATACTTCCTGGGTGGTCAGTAAGTATACTGCATAGATTATGTTCAGACCATACAATGTACCCATTGGAGAAAATCAAATGTATTCTAATTGGGTTTACAATAATTGTAATTGTTTAGCAATTGTTTAGCACCATTCATCACGTTTATATATTTTAAAGCAATATTATGATTAATAATGACAATTAGTCTTTCTCATGATTTCTTAAAAAAGCAAAAGTTGCCAGTGAGATTTGAAGGTCCTGTCATTATAAGGTCCTGTACAAAACAAACTTTTTCACTTCACCACAAAACTCTTACAGCTGTAATACACTTAACAAGTGAGTTCACTTTTATTTATTAAGCACATTTCCAAACCTAAGGACGCTATATGTAGCAATAAAGAAAGACAAAAACAATGAAAGTACAATAAAAGTCTTTATTCTTTATTTGTCTCTCATAGAGTCTCATAGAGTCTGAGTGTTGCCTCAAAGTGGAGCAGCAACAGAAATAACGTGGTCACCAAAAGTCTGAGCTTTTGTCCTGGGTACAGGGAGCAAAGGACCAGCCTCTGCTGAAAGGAGCCTTCACCAGGAGTACAGAGACATATGATTGAGCCAGATTTTCTAAGGCTTTAAAAGTCAGTAACAAGATCGTATATTGAATATGTGACTTCATACTGTAGGCAACCCAAGTCGAGACTTGCAGTAAGTGTAGGAATGATATGCTGCCGGGGTCCGGTGTGAGTTAGACGTTAAGCTGAAGAGTTTTAGATATATTACAACTTAATGAGCAGAGTGTTAGGAAGCCCTATTGAGTAAAGGGTTGCAGAAAGTAAGCATTGATGTTCTAAATGCATGTATCTGTCCCTCAGCATCAGACATTGAAGTTGCCTAACGCAGGCAATATTTCTAAGGTGAAAAAAATATGTCTTATCTTTGAAGATTCTAGGCAGTAAGATTCTAGGTTTAGGCATAGTCAATATTGATTTAGAAAGGTCTTGCTTAAATTTAAGGGATGACTTATTATAATATGTCATTATTATACTATACTTGCACTTGTGTTCTACTTAAATTGATACATGTATTCAGAATCTTAAAAGACAGACAAAGTCAACGAGCAGTGTGACACAAACCAGACGGTTCAGGTGAAAACTGTGGTAGTGCATTTAACATCAAGACAGGAGGCTCCTCTTTATCCATAGAGTTGCAGGAGTCTGGAACAAGCTTTACAGCTGTTTTGTTGAGGCTGATACCCTGATGTCTTTCAAGAAACTTAGCTACTAACAACCAAACACTGACCCAGGTATGTGGATCAGAAAACACTGTCAAAGCCGCAAAATAAATACTAGAAGATGTAGAAAAGTGCAAGAAGTTACATGGGAGTATCAACATAAAACTATAATTGTAATATGGGAAAGTCAGCTTGAAGAGCCTACTTATGAGAATGACGTAGTTGTTTACGTAGACACATCCATTTTCTTCTTCTAGACAATGTGGGGAAGCAGTAAATCTTCTAGATGTGGTAGGGAAGCAATAAAAAGACAAACAGAGTGTTGGGACAGCTACACGTGTGGAATTTACATAAAGGGATGATAGGTTAGAATTGCATAACACACTCATTTAGAATATTGTGCATAATTTAGGTCATCATGGTACAGAAATGATATTGCTCTGGAATCCTCTCAGAGAAGAGTGACTACAGACATTCCTAGGCTCAAAGGAGTGTCCTGTACCGACCTGATAAAAAAGAACAGCTTTCTAGTTTTTCAACTGGTTTGATAGATCAATAAGTTATGTCTACAGGTATTAAAACATAGCATTTCCCAAGTGCAAACGATGCAGTTTTTTTTTTTGCACAAATGCTTGCTTTCAAAAATCAAAGAAGAAAGCACACCCAAAGGTGTTGAGGTGCTGTCTGGCGGGACATGAGCAGAACGTACAGTACACTCTGTCCAGTACATTTTTTAATTCAATTACTTCGTTGTGTTGGCATACAGCAGCCTTCTTTGGGGCTTACTTTTACAACAAATAATTCCATTAGATCAAAGTGATTATTGACATTGGGCCATTTCATTGTCTGCGTGCATGGCACAGTTCTACGTCATGTGATCTGCTGTACACTGCCATTGTCATGGCACATCCGCTCCCCCACCTGATAGCATTATTCTGTGCACGTCATTGGTTTGGAGATACTGTATGTACAGTAAGTCGCCATCACCGACTTTCAAGTTTAATCACAACATCAGTCACAACTCTTTGTTGTGATTTACAAACTTACAGGTAGCTTTCATTTCTCAACAGTTTTATCAGTAATATTTGGACTTGACAAAAATTAAAATGTTATTCAAGTATATAATAGACTTTGAAAATAATTGTTAATGTTTAAATCATTTTAATAATCACCATATTGGAGGCTCTTGCTAGTTTACATTTTTGTACCTCTACAAGTACGGTATATTTCATGTTTTGGAAATTGTTAATTTAAATAAAATAATAATAGAAAAGTAATTTTGTTTTCAGAGAACATTTTCCGAGTAGGGCGGCACGGTGTCTCTGTGGTTAGCATTACTGTCTCGCAGTGCTGGGCCCTTGGGTCCAGTTCTTGGGGTGCTGTTTGTTTGCATGTTCTCTCCTTGTTTGTGTGAGTTTCCTCTGGAAGCTCCAGTTTCCTCCAACAGTCCAAAGACATACTGGCAGGTTCATTGACTTCTGTAAAAAGTGGCCCTGGTGTGAGTGTGTGCCCTGTGTTGGACTGGCGTCCTGTCCAGGATGTAATCTGCCTTGCGCCCAGTGCTTCCTGGGTTAGACTTCAGGCGAGCGTGATCCTGAACTGGAAATGCAGTTAATTAAAGTGATGATAATTTTCTGAATATATATATATATTTATTTTTGATAGTTCCACCATATACTGTATAGTAAAAATAAGAAAATACATTCAAAGATCAATAATTGTTAAGGAGAGGGAGCTGTGTAATTTTAGAATCATTTTTAATATGACTACAGATGATGTTGCTGCATGTATTTTGTAATGAACCGGTTTCCTCAAAGGTGTCATGTTAGGATCTGTGTCATTATGGTGAATGGGTGTATGTTTTAACAGTCTACATTAATTTAGAATAAGAGAGACAGAAAACGGATGTAGGACAGGTTACAAATAGAGGAGGCCATATGTTCTGCGTACCTCTTTTGGTTTCGGATTGATCTGAGAAACTCGTACAGTCAGTCCTGAATCCATGCAAGAAAAAAAACGATAATTTATATGAAATACATTAATGATATGATATGTAAAGTCTAATTCTGTGCTATTTAAATTACTTTATCCTTCAAATACCCACACTAAGTATAACATAACATTGTTAGAGCTTTGTAACAATTTGAAAACAATGAGTTCCAGTTTAGCCAGCTACAGATGAACGCACAGACAGGTAAACACAGAGGATAAAAGGGAGTTTTCTAGCAAATTACTCTGGTTAATCATAATAATAAGTAACCATTCAACATAAAGGAAGACAGGATGAAAAAAAGGAATTAGAGCAGGGAAAAAAGAGACAAAGAGGAGATGGAATGGAAGAAGCCAGAGAGAGGCAGACAGAAGAAGCACTATTACCCTTCTCTTGTCTAAGTTTGTACCAGGCGAGAGGACCTTGTTCTGATTAGTCTTGGAGACCA
Source organism: Atractosteus spatula (assembly GCF_055471065.1). NCBI lineage: Eukaryota > Metazoa > Chordata > Actinopteri > Semionotiformes > Lepisosteidae > Atractosteus > Atractosteus spatula. Next base: position 66,787,914 of record NC_142707.1, read on the forward strand.
GATTCTGGCTAAGTAACATGAACCTTGTTTTAGAGAGTTTGCTGTCCTGTTTATTATTAGGAAATCATGAATTTCTTTATTGGTGAATCCTCAGGCTAAATACGTTCTTTCCTAGCTGGTGATGGATTTTAAGAATGCGGGGATGTCCACTCACTCTTAGACATCCAGGTTATAGGAAGGGAGATTTACCCCTGGGTCACATCTCTTGTCGGCCTGTCAAGGTATTGTATAGCATTTCAGGTTAAAGGGTTAGCATTCAGGACCGTCAGGTTACATGGTGGCATCGTAGTTAATAATAGCAGCGACAGAAGTGGTAATAGTCTTTTGTTTTATATATTTATCTAGAATAAGCTATTGCTGTTCAGCTGTTAGCTCATTTATCTCTGCCTAAGCTGCATGAGCCATTTCTGTCTGGGTTCAGATCAATATGTGGTACTAAAACAGCTTTTGTTTGGGTAACAAATGATTTACTGACAACTGCAGACTCTGTTTGTTTCTGTCAGTTTTTCTCCTTCTGGACCTCATTACTAACTTTGATACTGTTGATCATACCATCTTGCTGAATAGATAAGATGGTTGTTGACATTACTGGAACTGCTTTATTGAGGTTCAAATCTTATCTGATAGTAAACAATTTGTTCATATCTGCCTCTGGTCTCACATATGGTGCTTTGCAGGACTGTACCTTTGGTCCCATTCTTTTTAATATCTGCATGTTACCATTGAGTCAGATGGCATCAGGTTTGACTTCTGTTCTGTTGACACACAATTGTATGTTTGCATGAAGTCTGACATTAATCAAATTCTATCTCCCTTGTCACACTACTTGAAAGGAGCTAAAAAGTGGATGTAATCCATTTTTTACATCCAACAATTCGGGTATTATGCCTATTGCTTGTACTTATTGGATCCACAGCTGTGCCAACTTTAGTTTGACTGTTGATGGTGTTGGAATTAGTCCAGGGGCTCAGGGCCGGTATCTTTGTATCATCTTTGATCAGAGGCTCGTGTCTGAAGCTCGTGCTTGCCGTGTCGTGAAGGTGTCTTTTCAGCTGTGTAGCACTGGCCATGCCCATTCATGTGTATCCCAAATGGATGTAGAGAAGCGAATGCAATTTGAGACAGGCCAGCAATAGTGAGGATAGTGGTTCCAGCTGACCATCCACTAGAGGTCATTAGGGTCTCTATTTCTATATACAGTCACATGCACTGTATTTGATAAATTAGTGAACTTGCGAAGGGATGAAAGCCACATTCATTTAGTTCAGTTTTGTATATAAAGGGAGTGATGGTGGTAGTTGGTGGTCTTTGGGGCGAAGATAAGATTGTGGCTGAATGAAGAGACGTTGCACAGTATTCTAGTATCTTGCTGTTTGTTGTGAATTTCCATCTGCTCAGGCCTGTGCAGAGGAAGGCCTGTCAAATGCTTGTTTGTTTTCTTCAGGCTTGATTGTTCTAATGCAGTGCACACTAGTGTGTTCAAACATTCTTAATGTTTTGAATATCACCTGTTTGAGTTTCCTTTCAGCGGCTCACTGAGCATTTCAGATTAAAATTTGATACGTTTCTGTCCACCTTCCAGGGCTTGAATGCTTTGTCTCCTGACTAGTTTGGAATTGTTAAGCTCCTCTGCACACCTGCTTGTCATCTGTGCTCCTCGGACTCCCTCCTTCTATGCAGAATAAAACGAGGCTCTGAATACTGTGAGGCCTTTCTTTCTGTCCTGCTGCTCCAAGACTCTGGGATCTCCCATCCATACCAGGTCTTGCAAGTCAGTCAACACCGTCCAGTCCGGTGTTAACATTTGTGTATACTTTCATTTCTGTTCCGTGTATTGTATTGTATTAATTATTTTTATACTTTGTTCAGTGCTTTTACCTTAGACTTATTTTATTGTTAGGCATTTTTACATGGTGTCATGAAAGGTGCTAATTAAAATATTATAAAGCCCTTTTTTAATGAGACAGCCTCTCAAGGCAGTTTAAGTTAAAACATTTGATACAAATTTAGGCAACTACAATTCAATTACAATATTTTTTTAAATTTTAACACTGTAAATCAGCCAGAATTAAAAGCTAGTGTCTGAATTCTTTTTTAAGCAGGATTTAGAAGACCTGACAGAATTGAATGGAATGAAATGGACTGTGATATACTGTAATTCCAATAAAACAGCAGCCGCTACTTATGGAGTAACAGTTGACATAGCCAAGAACCAAATCATTCAAGGCCTTAAAGGTAAACCATAATATTATTTTACATTTTATTCTGAAAACCACAGTAAGAAAGTTGAATAAACAGGGCTAGTACTGTATATATCAGACATTTCAGTTCTCGTTAAAGTGGGATCTTTGGAAATTTGAACCTATTGCAGCTTGGTAAAGAACATGTTTGGATACACCAGCCAGCGCTGTGTCTCAAAACTCGAGCCAGGAAGCAATGAACGCATGCGTTGTAGTCCCCGCATCAGGTTATCGCTGTTGTCTCTCATCATTTTTAGTACAAGCAAGTAAGTGACACCCGAATCACCATGTTTATGTTCATTTTCAGCATATGGAGCATCAGTTTATGAGATGCATATGAAGGTTGGTTAGGGGGAACTCTTTGTGTTTTAGTCCAGCTCTTGGCTTCATGCTGGATTGCCTGTCTTCCCGTGTTTCCATTTGTTGTGTATAGAGATGCTGCCATGTGAGCCTCACCGAATAAATAGCCATAGGGTATTGGGAAACAGGCCAATATCAATAGCTGCTGCCCAAATAAAGCATCTCAACACTAGCCATAAGAGGTGCTTTGATTTTTAAAAACACTGTTGCACAGCAAAAAAGACAGTTTTTTACATGGAAACTATATTGAAGTCTAAAGTGAATTAACACGAATGTGAATGTCTCATGAGAGTACAGGTTTTCAAAAGTGACAGCATGTTCCTAAAAGTTACTGCTTGTACTGCAAATAGTTACTCATTGCTTGGGACCGGTGGTCCAGATGAGTTTCCATTGTCTGGAGTCTGAAGACATCACCTTTGCATTAACAGAGGTTGACCTCTAAGGCCTTTTATGTGCTTATATATAAGGAACACACATGCCTTAAGATATGGGTGGATGCTCCACATATCAAATTGTTTGTCTGCTGAATGCAATTATTTCTTTTATTTTGATTTATTGCGATACATTTTTTTAAGCTGAGACACTTAAAATTTTAAAAAGGTTTTGCCAGCTCAAAATCATAACTGATAGCGCTATACAGGCGGGTGTACATTTTAGATATCAGCTTCTTTCAGTTCAAAGATACCATTTATCATGTTTTTAGACTTGGTGTGTAACCTTTGTATTACACACTGTATGATTTTTACTGTGTATGATCTTTACTTTGAGGTCTGTACCAAAGTGTGGTTTCAAAGTTTTATGGTATTGTGTGCTGGTAATGGACAGATATGCCTAAGAGTTGAAGAAATGCATTTTCCTTCATTTTTCTTGTTTAAAGCAGACTAATGCGAATCTGTTGTAATGGCAGTTTTTAATTCATGGTGTCTTCAGCACTAGATATCTTTTGGTAGAGAGATGTAAAGTGTAAAACTGTGAAACCATGCTGGTCTCTCTTAACCAAGCTCTTCTTTTGACCAGCATTTCTGTGGGCTGAGGTTTTACTGAGAGATGTGTTTTGCCAAATTAAGAGTTTCTTGTTGTTGTCTGACCTTCTTGGGTTGGCTAAGTTGTGTTTCATTTGAATATTCTGAACAAAAAAAAGACTTGTGGTTAGACAATACAGTCCGTAAGAGATTGTGTTGAGCTTTTGTTTCTTCTGAAACCACCTTTGTGGTGCTGACAATGACTCTTCATGCTGTGGTTTACATCTTGCTAGAGTACATATTAACCCAGTATATAATTTTACTATTTTCATTAATGACATGACATGAGCTGGTTTGCCAGCTTCCTATTTGCCATTGCTGGATGTTGGCACGACTGTGCCGACTGGCAGGACCGTAAAGGCAAATCCTTTTCAATTTTAGAAAGCGGAGGGTTGTTATTTCTTCAGGAGAATGGGTGCCAGTAACATGTGGCAAGTTTGAGAGAGACTCTGCATGTGTGGACGTGACCGATGTGCAACACATTAAAGGCCGTTTCTGTAGGAAAAGGAAAAGTGGGCTCTTTAAATGTGGACCGAATGTTCCTAATTGCTGTTTTCTTGATTTCAGTTCCCAGAGTGCGGCTTCTTTGGCATGTATGACAAGATCCTGCTGTTTCGTCATGACCTGAACTCGGAAAACATCTTGCAGCGGCTGACCTCAGCCGATGACATTCACGAAGGAGACCTGATCGAGGTTGTCCTTTCTGGTGAGTACAGCATTACCGGTCTTGTGCACGGTCCTGCAGTGAGGCCTTGATTCTGTGTCCTTTGCTTTTTGTGCTAATAGCCACTTCAGCATCCCCAGCTAAAGCAAGTTAAAGCTTCTCATTTTGGCTGTTGATTTGTAATGGAGAAGAAGTGTGCAGACATTAATGCTTTCTGCCCTTTGATAACTTGGGTTGAATCATTGTATCTGCATCATCAAATTGGCCTTGACGTTAAATGCTGTACCTCTGTATTTTTTCATTTGTCCGTATCTCGTCTTCTGGTTTTATTGTATTTCTGTAATACCTCTGTAATGAGTTGGAGAGAATGAACTATTATTGTCTGAATCATCTCAAGAAAAATGAAAAAGAATAATTATTCTTTTAAGTCCACCATTAATGTTTCCCTTGAACACTCTTTATAGACATCCTTTTCAAACACAGTCCTAATTATTTGCTCATTGTGAACACATTTGTACTTTACAAATCCAGTGCAATTAACACCGTTTCCAAAGCTGTATTTGGAAAAAGTTTTTTTTCTGCATCTGATTGGCTGTAAATAATTACTTCAATTTTGCCTGAGATAGGTTTTCTTATAAGAGTGTAGTCCCAGATTCCAAATGGTTTTGCAGTTGTTTTTTTTTGCTGACTTGTTATCAAGGTAACGCAAATAAGTTGCAGTAATTATTTCTGTTTTGAAGAACTTCAATTAGAAGCTTTCACTGTTTGGTTTTGGATTTCCTTCTAGGGTAAAAGATGAATATTTAACATTTTGGGATATTTCTTGAACTTCCCTGGCCTATATACTATAAATCTGTAAGGTAAAGGAATGTGAAGTAACATAAACAGATGTCTGCATCTTACAAATGTTGATTGCCAGGCAATGCATGGTTCTCTGGGGTTGTGCAAATTGTCTTCCTTCTCAGCATTTCTTGAACAGGATACTTTCAGTCTCCATGGTCTGTTTTGCAGGCTTGTTATGTCCATCTGTTTTTCTGATTTTCACAAGAGACAGGTATCCCTTTCTGGCTATTGTTTTCAAATCAACTTCCAGATTTGGATCCAGCGGTCATCTCAAACCTCTGTAACTTTACCTATTCCCGCTTCAGTTTTCAAGTGTTGGCCATTTCCATATGCTTTTTGTGTTGTGTGATTAAGGGTGTTGTTGATGTTGCAGATTCTGCTGGCAGAAAACAAGCCATTCCTGCAAAAGTCTGTTCTTCTCAGAGACATTGAAGCTAAGGGTTGTTTAGTGATCTTTCTGTACTCCGCACAAGCCAGTGCGAAATATAATTGAAAGAGTATTCCATATCATAATACAAGCCAAGGACTTTTTACAGCAAGAAAATCTGTTGAAAGACATATCTTGCCAGTTTATAGTTGTCTGTATTGGTTACCAATAACATGTTAAAGTTTATTTTCTGCTATTTGTCCAGATTTTGTAAGTGGCAGTTTCTAGTTTAACATTTCTTAAAATGTGGAGTTTGCTCACTAATTTTTCAAATGAGACAATGATCCCTGTATATCACAAGCAACTTTGTGTTTAATATATTTAGATGTGCAATATAAAGAATTAATAAATGCAGTTCTTCCAGGAGAATTGAAGAAATTTCAGTAAGACTGTACATCAGGAAATTATGACAACTCTGGGTTTAGCACAGGTTTACAATCAAGATTATGCTTTTGTTTTATATATTTAATATGTATTAGTATTCAATTGATTATAAAGTAATTTGTTAGATGAACGATAAGCATAGATTAACTTTCCATCAGCAGATTCACGATTAATCCTTTTTGAGAGTATGTGTGCGGTGTATATTTCTGAATTTGGCAAAGAATATCCTGTTTCCACCTTGTGACCATTTGTGCTTCATAGAAAGAAAAGTGAAGAGATTGGGAGTAGTCTGAAATGGCAGAGTTTCGGGTGTGCTGCCACAAAGAGTAGTCTGATTTAAAAGAGTGAACTGCAATGTTAGGTGCAGTCTTCTGTTATATTAAGACAGGGTGGCTCCCAAAGTCCAGGCTGTGGGCCTGCCTTGTGCCCTGTATTTCAGGCCAGGCTCCGGGTGGCAGCAGCTCATACTAAGAATAAGCAGCTTTCTGATGAGGGCTGGACCCTCCTAAAGAGACAGCCCAGGAGCGGCAGTCAGAGCTTCTCATTTCTGTTCAGAAGTATTATTGGTGGTCATTCATTAGGCTACAGCTTGTTTAAATATACATATCTTTCTTTCCAGTTATAGAACCTAAAATTGAAACAAAATATTTTTGTCTGGAATACATAATATTGTATAAATCACCTTGCAGACTGTAGACCCAGACTGAGAAGGTGCTAGCCTGTCTACAGCCTTGCCCTGCGAGGCACAGCAAGATGAAATCAGTTCCTTTGGAACTGTTGCACACAGTAAGTGTGTCTGTGCACTTTTTCGTCTTTCGGCTCGACTGGGTTATTTGTTAGAGCTCAGGCAGTACAGTATGTGTGAACGGTAAAGAACAACAGGTTCTGGTCACTTGCAGCGCTGGTCAGGCCTGGTTTCTTTTCTGACTCTGAACACTCGGGACCACTTCTTTACACAGGAGCTCTCCTCGAGCAAGACATACCATCAGAGTTAGAATCAGAGCTTATTTATTTCATTCTCCATCCAATTAAATGTAATTTCATATCTGTGCTTTGGCCCTGTTTATGCTGTGTACCTTACTACAAAGTCCCTTAAACAATTGCTTAAATATATGGAAATATAGATTTAAGCTTGTTTATGTTCTTATAAACCTTTAAAAGTGTCTTATTGAAGCATATAACACGAAAGCTTTGCACAAGCCCTTTGCACAAAGGAATAGGTGGGAGCCCGTATTGTTTTGAAAATGGAAGAGAAGATAAATGCATCAGCATTTCAAGCTTTAAAATGGAAGCATTAGAGCCTCTCCCCAACAAATATAATGTACACTAGGTTTTAAATGTATGGTCTCTATATATTTGCTATACAGTATATATCCAATGTATATGACTATGTGTAGTATATGCGCGTCTTCATGCTTTTTTGGTTCTCTGCTGGTTGAAACATTAGAGGTTATTCACTTCTTTTCTGCAAAATGCTTAATTTCCTCTAGCTATCTTAGATTTCTTTGCAGCTGGTTGTGTTTTTTTCTTACCTGAATGTCTTCACATGTATGTGCCATACATAATGGATGAGGGCATGAGTAAAAATGTGAAGATTAACCGATCAGGCTTTTCACAGATTTTGTGTCAAATAAAGACAAGGGCAGTTTTTAAAAAAAAACAACAACCCAGAAACAAAGATTGTTGTCGGGTACAAGAACTAAATAGAAAGGTCACCATCTAGTGGTGTCCAAGGGGAGGGGCGGCGAATATCTTTACCTTTTCAGGTCATGCATGTTCACCATCACCTAACAGGGATCCTGCAACACACAGTACTATAGGTACAACCCATAACTGTACTGAAAGCAGATTAAGAAATGAGTTACAGTGGCTGATACACTGGAAAAATGAATGATACCACCAATAACTCCAGACCTCATGAAGATAACTCAGAAAATAATAAATGTTCTGAGTAAAACAAAATCTTGGGTAGATTGTTTTTTTTTTAACAATTTCTTCCTTTTGCAGTATAAATGATGTGACTCTCAAAATAATTAATAAAGGATAAAGGAAAGATGAAAGGACATTGAAGAGCTGCTGACAGTCATGATCTCTAGTCCAAATGAAGAATGTATTTGTATAGCTTTAACACAGTGGTTATTTGGAAGCATTTGGCATGTGATTTAAATACACATTTGTAAAGATAATGATGTGGAATATAGTAAAAAAAAATGTTGTTTCTTTTCTAAATGTAAGTATTTTGAGAAGCTATCCTTGAACAGCATTGTGAACCCTCCTATTTTCGCCAGAGTAATGGTGCTTAAACAGCTTGAGCAGCGTCTTTGTGTGATGCAGCTGTTCCAGCTCTTAAGAATAACGTTAAATTGAAGTTTAAAGGTGGGACAGATTCAGTAGCTTCTGGCAGCTGGGGCCCTCTCATGCAGTTTATTTTTTCAGTCTCCATGTTCACTTTGGCTTCCACCTTGCTGCACATTAGTGACAGTAGGAAAACATCACATTCACCCACAGCTGCTCAATCACTGTATTCCTCTTGTGCATTTTACAAACTGTGCATAGATGCAGGTCCAACTTATATTTTCTTTCCTTAAACAGTAATGGGCTGAGCCTGCTCTTGCTTAACGTGAATGTATAGCACAGATAACACTCTCTACCCCCCTCGCTGAAGTAAGACTCGTAGTTGTGCTGTTCGATATTGGATTGATGGGATTTCTGCGTTCACCAAGTCATGTCATGAAGAGGTTTTTCAACTCCACAGACGTCTGTTGTGGTTACATCTCAGCGAAGACAGGTGTTTAACTCTCAAACAGCACCCAAACGGCAGCAAATTCGAACGTATTTTTTTTGCGTTTGAAATGAATAACTTCCTGAACACAGTGACCACACTAGGCCGTACGTCAGCCCACTTCCTTCGCTTCTTACCGTGTCTGGTTTTGGTGCAGAGATCTTGAAGCAAACAAAATATTTCAGGTTGTGCTCTGACTGTTCTTGCTCTTTTGCAAATGGCATGAATAAAAATGAACTCGTTTTTTTGTGCTTTTTACCTACAAATATGCTCTGGCGGTGTTCATTTATGGGATTTTTTTTGTCTGCTTTGTTTTGAGCAAAAAGGTCTTCGTCCTCAGGGTCAGCATTTGTTTCCCCCTAAACTAAGAAAATAAAAAAATACTTTCTAGTATAGCCAGGGAGTTTCTTGTTGACATTTATTCGTTTTTTACTAATTGCACATAAATAAGAATTTTAGAAGAACAGCATTAAGTAGGATATTGACTCAAAACATTTGTCCTCAGTGTTTAGCTTTGTTTATTGACAACTCTGATAAGAGTATGGTACCAGCAGAGGACTGTAGGACAGTGCTTCAAAACTTCAACCACTAAGTTGTTTACGGAAACAAAGTGGTTTCTATCCTCAGGAAAACCTGCAAAGAACTTGGACCAGGCATGTTGGAAGGCCTACGAGTGGTGTCCTGCAGGTTTAAATTAACCCATTGCCTAAGGCTGATGTGTAAAAAGTTGTTTTTACCAGCCTTCACATCTATGATGTCTATCGTCACCAATGAATTTTTTTGTGAGTGCTACAATACTAGCATAAGATGTAAAAAAGTTTTTAGACTATTTTGTCTCTCTTGACAGATGTTATTTATTTGTGGGAAACATTGTATGTACTGAGGTACAGTAGGTTAGCCATTCTTAAAATAGAAATAGGCGTTTGTAAAGCAGGTTAAGTATTTTCTTTTGTTTTAGTATGTCCTGTATGTTATCCCTAATGCCAGGTTTTGTAAATGTTTTGGTTGATTGAGTTCTAAAAGCTTTCTCTGTAGGTGTTAGATCATTGTAAAGCCAGATGGCTTCCTCTGATCACTAGAACATCTATTATGATCTTAAGGAAGTGACGAAATCTTTGTGAGCTCCCCCCCCCACAACGATTCCTGCAATAAAATTCCTCAGGATACGCTGCTGTGCAAAAATCACATTGTTATACTTTGTTCACTCAGTGTTTTTCCATCTTTATGAAGAAACAATTCTACGTTGATCATCTACCTCAATTCTATCCACTTTATTTAAGCTGATAGGTCTGTTTTTTTTCGATGCAAAAAGTAAGCCTTTTAATTTCGTGGAAGTGTCCAGAGGAACAAATACCTCTAAAGAGTAGGAACACCTTGATCGTTTGATGGGTAAATGAGATAAGACGCTGTAACCCTTCGTGTTGGCTGTTATGGCAAGGTGGCATTATACAGAGCTCTGCCATAAGCCACATGAGGGCACTGAGGCACCATCCAGCTCGTGTCACACTAAGAGGGGCACAGAGCATTCACAGAGGTTGCTCTTTCTCGTTCACTCCACTTCAGGCACACAGCTGATGTTCTCAGGTGCAGTTAGCTCTGTCCTGTCTTCCCTTCTCTGCCAGGTCACCCCTCCTGTTGCTCTTCTGCTACTCCTTTCTCAGCTACTGCTCAGCTAGTGGAGAAAGTGGCATGGCTCGCTCTACTAACAGATGTATTTGGCCTGGCAAAACCTCTTTCAGTCCTCTCTCTGTCTCTTGGGATGTCTTAGAGGGGCATTATTGCGCACAATGGCTGCCTTTTTTTTATTTATAGCCTCAGCTCACTGGTGCTCCCTCCCAAAAAAAAGCCCACCACAAACTCCTCCATGAAGCAGTGCTTTCTCCGTCTACCCTGTTTTCCCCACTGTGTAGCATCCGTAGGCTCTCCTCATTCCTTTTCCTCAGAACAGCGTTTTCCTAACCTGATAGGGCCCTAGTTTGTCATGACTGGTTCTATTTGGCCAGGGACATACAGCTGTACAACAACTGACTTCTCTTGCTTGATCTAGGCTTCTCTGGGACATGAGAGTACTCTTTACAGTAACTGACTAGAATAATCCTTCATTCTTCCACTGAGTGTAGGTGGAGACTAATGTGTTCTTCACTCGGAGACCACTAAATACTTTCACAGGAATGTGGAACACCTGTGAGTGATTAGGAGTTCTTCACCAGATATTTCTCACTAATTTCTCTCTTGGAAATATTGTTTACTTTTGAGTATTGAACAGAATTTGAACATTCTGATCAATGTGAACTGCATGTTGCTGAATGGCAAGATTGAGGTCTTCTTTCTCAATGTAAGCTGTATTAATAGTCAAAATTTTTGTAATAGTAGGAAACACTAGCAGAAGCTTTAAGAGAATTGTTGAGGCTAATAACACGTATATATACTATAATAATCCTTGATTGTGTCTAAGATGTCTGAGACATTTAGACATCAGGGTATAAAAAGAACATTTGGCACAAAATTAGGACAAAACCCTTACTGGTTCTTTAAAGTATCCCACAAGACTCGTCCAGAGTTGTCCACAAAACTCGGAATCCTTTGTTTTTCCTGTGTTTCCTTTGTTCACTGGGGTTCCTCCTCGTTGGTGACACTCTCTGCGGAGGGATATTGGGGTCGTGTGGCTGAGTGGCTTGCCTCTGAAACCTGCTGGGTGTCTGTGAGCTTTCAGTGTTGCATCTTTGGCCTAGTTGAGGCAAGTCTGCTGTGAGTGATGGACAGCTCATCAGTCTGGACAATGTAGAGAAAAGGCATGTTGACTAGTGATTGGTGATTACAGTTTGGGGAGGCTTTTCTGTGGTGATTCCGAATGTAAAAAGCATGTTTTCACAGCTCCTCACCGATTGGTCCTTCTTTGCATCATGAGCAGTGAATAATTCAGTTGAAAGTATGGATGATAAACGGGCAGCCACACATTCCTTTTGTACAACGTTTCAAGAAAATAGACAGCACTTGAACCTGGAAAACATATTTCCAAGAATCAATGGCTGTCGGACAATACTGTGTCAAAGCGATCCATCACGTTTACTCTTTAGCCATCTGAAACCTCGAGTGAATATAAATCAGGTGTTCCAGCAGACTTGTTAACATAATCCTCCATCCATAGTCTATATGGTGATTTGTTTTAAGGCTAGCCTGAGGTATCCAAATTATTGTTGGCAGGTGATATGTTTTCACATTGTGTTTTACAGAAGGTTCTCCAAAAGAGCATCATAAATCAGGTTGTTTAGGACAGTGTAATGTCTGAAATGGGCTGGAATGCCTCAGCTCTAAAGGCAATGCGTACTGCAGTGAATGCTTTGCCAATAATTTGTACTTAGCAGTGGCAACTGTGTTGAAAGTTTGATTCTCTGCAGAGGATGTAGTTCAAATCTCCAAAAGACCCTGTGTGTACACCTCGTGAAATTGTTTTTAGAGTTCACTGTCCAGAGCTAGATGTCTGTTAAAATGAATAAATGAAAAGCAAACAAAATTAAACTGCAGATGCAGAACTATTGTAATATATGTAAGTATTATGTGGGTTTAATTAGAGGAAATATAAATACTGGAACTGTAAACCTTCTTTAATCAAAATCTTTGGCTTACACTGTCCAAAAATTAGTTTCTGAGAGACTCAAGTTCAATCAATACATAAGACATTTTTAAATGACAATTAATCAGGATGATTAATCACACTAGACTAATAGAAGAGTAATTATAAATGTGTTCAGAATGATGATGGAACACTTTAAAATATGAATTACTAAATTTCAGGGCATGGTTGTCTAAACACCTTCCACATTTATCAAGTATTTTTAAAAGTAGCTGGCAAGTATTCTTAACAAAGAAAAACAGGTAGTGTTTATAAGTCTTATAGGTAGTGCAACAATATTTTCAGTCTTTTGGGAATTAACTGCACAAGATTTTCTTTTTGCTGACTTATAAAGCAAGATGTCAGTGCTGTGTATTGTATAGGATATGAGTAGAAATATCACCCTGATGGCATAAATATCAAATTGACTGTAAATGAAGCCACTGTGGTACAAAGCAGTATTTTGTAATGGTACAAAGTGCTTGTACTGTACACTAGTCAGACTAAAGTTTCTGTGGAATGCCTGTATGGCACATGTCCATTGCTACAGGGAGTTTGTGTTCTGTTTATCCAAACAGTGGAGAAAGTGGGCTCTCGTTGTTTGTGCCTTTAGATCAGGTTACTGTTGGTACACTAAGAATGACTTTTGAATTTTTACAAATTGGTATGCTTAACACTTATTTGAATTCCTGTGAAGTATGGTGATCTACCAGGTAGAGTTTTCATCATTTTGGGATTCGAAGCATTCCTTTCAGATATCCTGCTGAATTGCCAATCTCTGCTGCAGGAAATATAAAGTGTGTTTTATTAAAAAGTAATAAAAAGTGTGCGTTTTTTGACAGAGTAACATTTATTTGGGTATGGGAGTATAGACTTAATAAGATAGTTTTTTTTCCTCCTCTTGATAAATATACTGTATATGTTTTTAAAAGAAATTATAATGAATGCTTTCCTCATATATGAACTCACAGAAAATTCCAATACAGCAGTGATAGCCAAATGTTGTCCTGGAGAAAAAAAACAAATTACACCCTTTGCATAAATAATTAACTGGTGGAACGTAATGGATCCCAAAATACATTTACACTTAAGGATTAAATATATCATATTACAAATTCCTTAAATTATCCATGTCCCAAATAAAATGTAAATAAAATTCTTATATAGATGAAGATCCAAATAAGTGCCAAAAAATGGTTGTAATGTATTGTCAGACATGTTTCAAATGAGTTAGGTGACAAGGGTTGTGCTGAGCTGTTTCAAGTTACCGTAGGTGTGGTGAATCCACTTTTATTTCTCGTCGCAGAGATGGAGCAGAATATTGAATATCAATCCCTCATACATCTCCAGCACCTTTCCTATTCTCATGCTTTGCTGCCTCCTGGACCCTGAACAGGAGGAGAAACCAAACATGAATGTGATTAAAAATAAATAATTGCCTTCTGCTTCGTGCAAGTGAAACTACAGAACGGAAAATCAGCAAAGGACAAAAACAGCACGACCTTGTGAAAGTGCACAAGCTGCAATTTTTTAAAACCTGTTTGGATGCTGCAATTGTTCTTTTCCCCATTACTAATAAAGTGAATGTACAATGAAGTTATTGACTTCATCAGTCGTATGCTGCTTCAAATATTTTCGTCATATTTTAAGGGATCCCTGATCACAAATGTGACTCGCTTACAAGTTAGTGATGGAAATTTCAATTTGGAATCAGCTATGAGTAGAAAAAAAATGGTCCAGTCACCATTATTGAGGATTTTCAAAGTTTCAGGTCCTTGGCGAAGAACATCCCAGAGGCAGAGAAAACCTCACCCCCCACTTTCTCATGTCTCTTAAAACACAGCTGTGTACACGTGAGCACTGATCTCTGGTATCGCAACGCCCTCCTCCGGTGCCACAGTGTAACTGCGTTAGGCAGCGGGTTTCATGATGCTCACCGCTTCTACTGTGCATGCAATATTCCATTTAGTCATGAAAACAGGTTAGAAATCTAAAATTGAAGTCTTGTATATTACGAGATTTGGTATGGTGATCAATGGGAAACGGTTACGGTATGTTGACCAGTGACATCACCAAAGTGGATTCATTTTTTGTGGTAAAGTCACACAATCTGGCATTAAAAAAATGTCAGTGTCAGCTTCATGATTTTCTGGGACAGTGGGAATCCTACTGTGAAATTAAACGAAAGCACTTCCAAGAGGCAGTAATATTTTGGTGTAGAAACAGGATGGTGTGAAAGCAATTAAATTAGCAATGAACAGAGAAACTACTGTTTTGTATGCTATTAAACAGCATGTTGCTCAGATCAAGAAGACCAATGTTATTTACGGTGTTTAGTGTGCATAATATTGCCATTTAGGTCATTTTGGCCAAAAATTCAACTTTTTTGCTCCTATGTTCATTCCCAGTTTCTGTGTTCTTTTGCTCATTCAGTGGGAGACCTTCAATTGCTCAAGACCTGCAGGAGATTTGTGGAATGTGCTGTCTTTACATTGTGCTTGAACACATCACAGAAAATGTTACAGCTCTGTGAATTCTCTACACTTTGATAGCTTAGTGATGACGGAAAGTGAGCAGGGCAGATTTATAGTGAGTTTGTTTAGCTCTTTGTACGTTTGTCATCTCAGCGCATGGAACAGTCTCACTAATTCAGCCTTTCTCTTTCTTTTTATAATTTCTTTCCATTTAGTTTGGATCTACTTTTTTAACCCTTTTGTATTATTTCTGTATGAGTTTCCCATTTATTTTTTTAAGTATTTTTAAGTTTTGTTTTGAATTCCAGCTTTAGCTACAGTCGAAGACTTTCAGATCCGACCACATGCCCTCTTTGTGCATTCTTACAAAGCCCCTACCTTCTGTGATTACTGTGGAGAGATGCTCTGGGGCCTCGTCCGACAGGGCCTGAAATGTGAAGGTAGGTTGCTTTGTGTGGTTGGTCTTGATCCATTTTGTTTTGCACGCTGTGCCAGAATTTAAACAAAGCATAGGCGTTAAATGTTTATCCGAACTTAAAAAGAAAATCCAACATCAATTTCTGTAATCCTGTTTGAGGAGAAAATTAAAGCACGTAGTATTATTCTGCAGGATGTGCCTTCCTGCTATTTGTAAAGGATTTCTTTGAAGCTAAGATTTTAGTCTTTGAATGGATCTTTAGCGTGTTACAGCAAAGAGCAGAGAGAGCCATGAAATGGTGTTTAATCTCCAACTACGCAAGTTTTTTTGATCTCCTATTATGGGTCGATTTGCCCAGACTGCAAAATGTAAAATGTAGGTAAGACTATTAGATAATATTAAATGTCATGTGTATTTTTAAAGTGTACAATTATTTATGTTTCAAATGTAAATAAGGTCAAATGGATTAGTTGAAGGATGAACAAAACTGTCTTTAATGAAACAGTTCCATTGTTCCAAAAGTAGATGGCTATACTTCTGTGTCTTTTACAAATATTTACAGTGGTGTATGAAATCACTTCTGTTAACTTAGTTCTCTAACTTTGGTCTGTGAGAACCCCAATCCAGTATGTCTTCTAAATGAATTTAATTTTTCAAAGTCTTTAGATATTGACACTTCACTGGTTACCTAGAAAACTGCCCTTGGTACTGCCCAGGAGCAGGGTTGAAGATGCCTGGTTTACAAAGTGTAGGTAGAGCCATCTAGTGGAGGCGAGTGGGAATTAATGTGTACAGTTGGGCAACATCTCCAAAAACTAATATATGGGCAGGGTGGGGTTCTGCCACAATTATGTTTCCCATGGGCTGTGTTAAAAGAGAGAGCAAATTGCTAGTTTCATTGATCTTTCATATAATTGCATAAAACATGTTGACAGCAGGATCACCTCCTTTTGCCTCCTGATCTCACAGCTCTCAGAATCGACTCAAGGTAAACCAGGTAGTTGCTCTCAGTGGTGTGGCTGGATCAGTAGGTGGCGCTCTTCCGTTTGCTCCAGAAATTCAGATATGGTTACCGAGGAAGCCATAGGAGGTGCTGTCCTTTGGGTGAGGGTTTAAAAAAAAAAGTTTCTGACTTACTTGGTCATTAAACCTCCCTTGGCACTGTCTGAAAGAGTAGTGCTCTGGCTACCTTCCACTCCGGAATGAACAACCTGGCCTCCCTGAAGCTCCCTGTTAACTCAACCGGTGAAGTCATTCCAGCTCTGCTGGACAGTGAGGCCATGTGTCACCCAGATGGGCTTTGCACTTCAGTCATGGATGAAGCAGGTTCGCTCCATATGAAAAATCGCTGCACGAAATGCGATTAATTTGTTTTCAAATCTTTTAGGATGTGGGCTGAACTACCACAAGCGCTGTGCATTTAAAATACCAAACAACTGCAGTGGAGTGAGGAAGAGACGACTCTCCAATGTGTCCTTACCAGGCCCTGGGCTATCTGTCCCCAGACCCATCCCAATTGAACATGCCACAGTGCCTATTGAGGAGGTAAGGAGCTCAGAGGCAAAGGATTATGGTTATCACTTTTCACCTCCAGAAATTGTTTGGAATTTTATCTCTTTTGCCAGTATTGGCTGTCTTAAACCATGGGAGGGTTTCCTCATAAAATATGTTGCAAAGCCCAGATGAGACATCTAATAGGAGTCATGTCAAGGTGACTTCACACTTTTATGGTAACTTAAGGAACTGATGACACCTGAAACTGAAATATTTCAGTACACACAATACATTTCCAGGGTCATGTGGTGTACCACCTGGGGGCGTGCCGCGTACTGCAGTTTGAGAACCACGGTTTTAGACCATTGGTTGCTCCTGACCTTCACTTCTGTACCCAGACCAGACTTCGTTGTTTTCATTCTATATACAGAAGCACAACGCAGGTCGTGTGAAATCTTCTACTGAAATATTCATCAATTTGTTTTTACCAAAATATTGATAAGTGATAGGTATTGTCTTATGTTTAAAATATGAGAGAGGTTACATACAAGAGGCCATTCGGCCCAAAGATGACCTGGTTTTTTTTAAAAACCTTTCTTTCAGATTCTTATCATTGAATTGATGTCTGAAAGCATGTTCATTTTAAGCCTCTAGTATATTGTTTCAGAAAGTTCACTGTTCACTGAGCTGCAGATTCATCATGCAGTAATGATGAATGCTGTTCAAGCTATTGAAAGCAATTCAGAAAGATTGCTTGAAAGCTTTTTTCTGTAGTCCAATATATTTATACAGTGTTTTATTTTGGCCATCTCTTTTGAGTGTTTCGTGAAATACCGGAATTTTAAATGTCACAGACAATTGAGTTTCAAAACAACATTGACCATTTTGGCTCCCACTCTGCTTATGTAACGTCCTTTATATAAGCTGTGTTTACAGACCTTTCCAATGCAGTGTGCTCTTTTGTTTTCTTATTTTACAGAAGCTCAGTGGAAATATAATAAACAAAATTAAGTTAAGACTGAGCTAATTCTTTCCCTCTTCATGTTTCCACTTTTTTGGTGAGGGGAACCGTGAGATTTTAATTATCTGTGCCAACAGGGCAATCACTGCCAGTCTTGTCTTAAAACATTTTGTTTTGTGATTGCAAATATGAATTGACCAAAAATTTTACAGAACACTTATTGGTATGGAAATGCAGAATGTTGCTATTTTACATCATTACTGCTTTGGTCTTCTTGTGTAGTTCATGCATGTCTGCAGAAACATGGGTTAACTCAGATTGGTCTATATCTTGTCGAACTGTGAAATAAATTCAACTTTGCAATGGGTTTTTTAGGTATGGCAATTCAGGTGATGTGGAGACTAGGTAAATTTGAAGCAGCAGCAATAAGCTTATTTGATATACTTTAGCACCTTTAAAAGTGTTTTTGCAGTGTACTTAACTGTAAGAAAAAAGGCAGTCAATGAAAGAAAACACAGAGAAGCCGGATTACACAGAATAAAGGATTTGAATACAGCAGGAAAGCAAAGGGGCAGAAACAGAACCGGTTAAATAAAAGCTCTTCTAATGAAGAACGTTTTGGGTCTTGATCTGAAGGAGCTCAGGCAAGGTGATTCGGATATCCTTAGGGATGTCATCAGAATTCCAGAGCTTTGGTGTGTCCGACCACAGAAAGAGAAGGTTCTGTCACCCGTAGAGTCTTGGGACCCCTGGATGGTTCATGAACTGAATTCCAGCCATCGCAAGCGAGACAAGGGGCTCGCCGTGGTGTTTGAACTGGATGGGGTCTGGGAGCCCTGCTCTTGACCGTGGGACGCCCCACTCTCCCCCCTCCTCCCCGCAGCGCTCTCACCAGGAGGCCGGGAAGCGGATCCCCTCGTGGAGCGGACGCCCCATCTGGATGGAGAAGATGGTCCTGGGCCGGGTGAAGGTGCCTCACACCTTTGTCATCCACTCGTACACACGGCCAACCATCTGCCAGTACTGCAAGCGCCTGCTCAAGGGGCTCTTCCGCCAGGGCATGCAGTGCAAAGGTAGGACGGAGGGAAAGAATGGGGCGGAGCGGTGGCTCTGTGGTTCAGGATCTGCGCCTGTGGCTGAAAGGTTGCCGGTTTGAATCCCGCAGCTGGCAGAGGAATCCTGCTCCATTGGGCCCCTGAGCAAGGCCCTTAACCCCAGCTGCTCCAGGGGCGCCGTATAATTGGCAGACCCTGCACTCTGACCCCAAGCTTCTCTCCCTGTCTGTGTGTCTCATGGAGAACAAGCTGGGGTATGCGAAAAGACAAATTCCTAATGCAAGAAATATTGTATGGCCAATAAAGTGATCTACAGTATCTAAGAAGAGCTCTGTGCCTTGTGAACCCCAGGTGTGGAGAGGAAGACTTCAAAGTGGCATTTAATAATGAAACAGACCGGTATTGTGGGTTCTAGGGATCATTTTAACAAGGAAACAGAAACTTTCAAACCTTTTTTGTTCTAGTGCAAGACTGTCACAGAGCTTTTACTCTCATAAAGACATTTTCTATTTGTTAGGAGTTTTTAATATTTTTAACATTTTCAGTCACTGTTCAGATATATGCCATTTTTTTTCCCAAGTCTGACAGGACCGATTAATATCTTGTTAGGAATAACTACTTTAGATACATAAGTCTATTTTGACATTTTATGTTTTATTTATGTTTATTGTCTGTAGTTAGAAGCATTCTTAGCTTTCCTTGCCTTTTTAATCACTTTGAAAATGTTTTTTTTTATTGTAACCTGTTTTTTTTCTGTTATTTTCTTTACAGACTGTAAGTTTAACTGTCACAAGCGATGTTCCTCTAAAGTACCGAGAGACTGTCTTGGTGAAGTTGTCTTTAATGGAGGCAAGTATATTTGTCATTCTCTAGTATCTAAAAACGACCACATGAGCTTAGCACGATTTTATAAAGGAAAGTGCTGCTTAAAATGTACAGTATTGTACTTACTGCACCTGTGAGTATTTAATAAGACTTTCCACCTTAAATATACCTGTTTTTGTTCCAATACATTTATAACAATACCTTTGTTTAAATAATTGTAATACATATTCATTCAAGCATTTTTATAAATTTACTCAGTTCTACCAAGCTGTATAGACAGCTAAGTAAAGCTTTCTAATAGAACAGCTGAAAGGCACTAAACCTTTCTTCACTTTAAGCAGTGGTTAATACACCGACTATTGGTAAAAAAGTATTGAATTAGGAGTTCTCACATTGTAAATAAACAAGCTTCAGGTTTGTGTGCCCCTGAATCTGTTTAAATGGAGTTGCGAATTCTGTTTTGTTGTTTTCGTAACAACGTGGTAGAGGTTTGTTATCTTTGAGTTCTGTTTAAATCTGCTTTGCTGTTCCTGAGCTGAGCTGGTAGAGAGCATCACCCAAGACGCACAAGAGCCATCCGTGTTCTCCGGGTATCTGTATCTGGAACTGCGTGTCCGCACTCCAGTACCAGGAACGGCAGCTGGATTTCATTCTGGATATTCTCCCTCCAGAGCCGGCCAGCCCGGGGCCCGACTCGGAAATGACCATGGAGGTGGACAGCAGTGACATCAACAGCGATGGCAGCCGGGGCCTGGATGACCCCGAGGAGCCTTCCACTCCAGACGACAAGCTCTTCTTCATAGACCACTCCTACCTGGACGGAGAGAAGGACGATGAATCCATTAAAATAATCAGGTATAACAGAAACATACTGTAGATAGAGCATTGAGTGCTGCTTGTGTGAACTTTGTGTCTGCATACGTCGTACAACAGTATATAAGGTGAACTCCAGGCAGGGAAAAAACCATAACCTTTGCCTGTACTGGAAGTTTTTGATTCAAATACAGTTAAAAACTTTTTAAAAATTTAACTTAAGTTTGACAAAAAATGGCTACAGAAGAATGTTTTCATGAAAATACAGAAGAATCATTTTCATTTTGTTTAGGGGAAAAAATAACAGTAAGCATCTTTCTATCTACATAATCTGTTCATGTTGACTTATCATCTTACTCAGAAGGACAGAAGGTAGCGAACTGCAAAGTGTAAGAGAATGTTGACCAGCATGGTTATGATGTCAAGTCAAGTTACATTTTTACACTAATGTGAAAATTGAACTATTACATATAAATGTTCAATTGAAAAATAACCTTAATTGATTCCACACCTTCAAAACCTGCCTCATAAATTGTATTTATGGCCGAGGCTGAGTTTTCTAAAAAGGCAATGACAAGAAACCAGGGTACGAATTGGCATGAAGGTTACCAGACCGGTTTATTGCTTTTCACATGTCTTCAATTCATTTGTGAACTGCAGTTTGATTCTCTGCATATACAGTGGCTTGCAAAATTATATTTCACCTTATGAAGTTACCACATTTTTGTGTCTGTCTGGGCTTGCCAGCATAACACTTTAATATAGGACTGTGTATTTAGAATCCACAGGCTATTGAAAGCAATCAGACAGTAGGTAAATTAGATATTCAAGGAAGATCAGATTCTCAAATGCATTAGTATTTAATCCCTTAATCGGCTTAATAAGTCTGGTTTGAAAAAAATAGACTATTATACTAATGATGTGAACTTTCAAACTGTTGTGCGTCTGTCTCATTAAGTTCCCTGAGATAGATATTAAAAATTCAAACCACAGCCCATGTAGTGATACAACTAGTTTACCATGAAGAACAGGGAACTTTGTAAACAGCTCAGGGATAAAATGATAGATACAGATAACAAGATTTTTATTCTTCCCTTTGAGTACCGTGATGTCCATCTTTAATTAGTGGAATGTGCATCAGGCCACTCAGACACTACTTTCTGATCTCAGTGGGGCTGTCTTGGAAAACTGAGCAGCTAAGAAAGCAGGAAACTGATTAGAGACGCCACTGCAAAGCCAGCAGTGACATTCACTGTAAGTGACCCAGTCTAGGATCCAGCAGAAAAGGGTTAAGAATCTAGTAGACCAATTTTGTCAGGAAGAATGCACATTCCAGCATCTGTCTGTGCATAGGTGGAAGAGACCTGCCGAAAAACATTTAGAAGTAATTGCCGCCAATGATGCATCCACCAAGTACTCATTTAGGGGCCTGCTGTTAATCACTATCATTCACGTCTGATAGTGCTCAGTTTCATCATTGGCAATTATATTCAATAAAAAAGTCAATTAGAAGTTAAAGACAATTAAATGAAAAGAATTATATACATTCCTTGTACTTAATAAGAATTACATCAGAATATCAGAATATTATTGGCAGGGGTGAATTAGTTTAAGTCACTGTATTTCCAAAAGATCACGGTGTGAATGTCAGTATGGTAACCTGACAGTTTAATTTGACAATTCGTACTGTGTGATATGATCAGACGTTTGGAATTAATTCATTTAAGTTGTCACTTCCACAACATAAGGACTGCTCTTAATGAAGATGGGGAAAAATTAATCACTTGAAGGCTTTATTTTTCACTGAATTTTAAAATAAACTGCTAATTATGGAGGTGATTTTAGATTTGTTCATTTCTACGGCTGAGTTTCTGTTACAGGGCTTTGTAAAGATTCAGAATTCCTTTTAGACACGTTTTGTCAGGGTGTTTAATAGCCAGCCTTCTGTGCCATTCCTTTCTGCGTGTCCTAAGGGATTCTGCTGTGCTCTGCCTTTTTCCCTTTGAACAGTCCTTCCACCAGCAGCAACATTCCCCTGATGAGGGTGGTGCAGTCCGTCAAGCACACCAAGAGGAAGAGCAGCACTATGGTTCGGGAAGGCTGGATGGTTCACTACACCAGCAGAGACAACCTGGTAAGAGCTGCAGATTGACACGATTGCTCTCCGACATGCTTGCACAGCTGCTCAGGCAACACCTCTTAAACTCCTGGGTGTACCCCGGAACCTAAGACTTTGAGTTTTAGGGCATGTTTTCTCATCTTTCATTTCATCGGAGGATGGACTGGAAAATCATAGTTGATGACAAAGTCATTAATAATAAGAAGAATTGCTTATGCTTATATAGCGCTTTTCTGGACACCCTACTCAAAGCGCTTTACAGGTAATGGGGATCCCCTCCTCCACCACCAGTGTGCAGCTCCACCTGGATGATGTGACGGCAGCCATAGCGTGCCAGTATGCCCCCCACACAGCAGCTCTCAGTGGGGAGGAGGACAGAGTGATGAAGCCAGTTCAAAGACAGGGATTATTAAGTGGCCATGATTGGTAAAGGCCAATGGGAAAACTGTCCAGAATGTTGGAGTAACACCCCTGAACTTTTCAACAAAATCCCTGGGATTTTTAATGACCACAGAGAGTCAGGTCCCATGAGCGCCCCCTACTGATTCCACTAACACCTCTTCCAGCAGCAACCTTAGTTTTTCCCAGAACTGCTGCCCTGCTTGTTTTGCTTTTGAATAAATTATTTTCATTTGTGGCCATTTGCCAGATCTGTAATATTTCGTTAGTAATGGAACAAATTAAAATTGCTATGCTGATTAGTGCTGACGTATGTTCTGGGAATGAAGGCAATTAAGACCCTAACATTTAAACACTAAAAGCATAGCATGTGTTGTTTATTTTCATAGACTTACAGTAACAAGTCAGCATTCATGTGTCATTACTTTGGTGTAATTTTGTATGGGGAAAATATGTTTGTTGATGACATATTTCAGCAAGAGATGCAGTTAAAACTATTATTTACATTTTATTAAATCAGGGTTTCAGCATCATCAGGGTATAAAAAAATTGTGCCTTGGCCACCAGTGATCTCTTGATTCAGGGTTTATTAGTTGGTTGATCATTGAATCTTATCCAGCCATGCCTCAAAAGAAGATAAAGGTGTCAGCTTCAACAATTTAGCAGGGTCTCATCTTCCAGATTACCGCAACCCCTTATGTAAAAGAAGATAGGACCCCATAGTTTCCACTTCTGTCCTCTGGTTCATGTGTCACTGTTGATTTGACTTTATCAGTGCTTTGAGGGTTTTGAATACTTTTCCACATTGTCTCCTCTATTCAAGAAGAAAAGATTCACTTCATCATGCCAATGGGTATGTTATCCTTTCAATCCAGGAATATATTTTGTCACTCTTCTGTGATCTGTTTCCCGAGCACTGGTGTCTTTTTCTCCTTATGGTGACCAAGTTAATAAACTGTATTATAATGAGGTCTTGCTATTGCACTGTACAGATTAAACATAACATCCATTGAGTTCAGTTCCTTAATCACCTGACAAATGACCACCAAGCACCAACATGTTACATTTGAACATTTTACACCTGAAAGATGTTTTGTTTGATGCTGCTTCATTGGTTTAATAAGTTATACAGTACATGTCGCAAAATATGCTTACCATGTTTTAATTTTTTTAATGTTATTCTACCTCAGTAACCTTGGGTGTGTCTTTCATTCATTACTTTGAAAAAATTACTCCTCTAATGAGTAATATTTCACAGTCTGTGACAGCCTGTTGCCTTCACAGTGCTACTGTAACTATTTGAACAGTACTTTTAAAACTGCTACACTGTACAATGCTCTGCATTTCTGAAGAGACTTCATTTTTCTAATTTCAAAATTTGAAGTCATTATCACTCATCTATTGTGGTTATTTACTGTTATAGGAAAAGCTGTGGAAAAATGTGATAAACTAGACTTGGTTGTGAACATGCTTAAGACAATGATTGTTATGATAAATTATATTAATTTAAACTAAAATAAAAAAATTAAAATATTTTTTTCTATAGCATTGTTATTGTTATTTTGCCTTGTTTATCAGTTAATTATATTTTAAAATATTCTAGCTAATTGTGTTTTTTGTAGACTTGTGGGAGTGTTTGTGGGAGTGAGCAATTGATTAAGTAGATGGTTTTTAAGTATCTTTAGACACACTTTTAATCAAGTTATTTTGAATATATTTTGCAGTATATTATGAGATATCCCTGAATGATAATTAGGCTTTCATGGGGTGAATATTTATCTTGGGGAGCACAAAATGTTAATATTGCTCATTGGCTTCTGTTTGTCCCCTCTCTTCCAGAGAAAGAGGCATTACTGGAGACTAGACAGCAAGTACCTTACCCTGTTTCAGAATGACACTGGAGCTAAATACTATAAGGTATGTTAAGTTAAAATCACTTTAAAATTGTCATTTGTTTGTAAAAATGTATTTATTCATGATACTTTATATGCTTGTCTTTAAATAGTTTGTTTTAAGCCTTGTAATATTTAATTGTATTCCTTAGTTGACAGTTTTTGTTTCTTTAACTTTTTATTACGATGATGCTTCTTTCCAAAGCATTTTACACGTTCACAAATTTATACAGCTGTTTATTTTACTGGAGCAATTCAGGTGAAGCATCTTGCTTAAGCGCACCATCCAGTTACGAGTCCAGAACACTAACCACCCCACCACACTTCTGACCTTTACTGATGGCCTAGATCTGGTAGTAAACAAAAACCGCTGTAGTTGAATTTGGGTTTTGTGCAGACCATGATTTTATACACAATGTATTGTAATGTGATTTTACAGTAGACTTTAACTAAATACTGATTCAGTGATTAATGGTACAAAGTAATTTTTTCTCTGACACTTGATAAGGTTAAAGATTCTTTTTTTATCATCTGTATTTTAGCCACCAGATTACAGTATCAAGATCAGCTGTGACTGCTACTACACCCATACCTCTTTTCACAAACATAATTCATTCTCAGAAACCCTTTCGTATAGAAAAAAATTGTAAAAAGAGAAACCTATTTCCATTATTTCATATGGGGGAAAATTGTGATCTGTTCCAAACCCTAAAAATGTCACCTTTACTTTTACTTTTTTCACCAAAAAAGTACAAAAGAAACAGTAATAACTACCATTCATACTGTGGTTACTAATACAAAACACTGGTTACCTAGTTACACATCATTAATCATAACTAAGTAACAGTAACCACTTCATTTGTTTTTTGTGTAATTACAGTACACACAGACTCACAATTTTCATTTTCTTAATAAATTCAGGGTGTAAACCACAAATATTGTTACGAAAAGTAAGAGCACTACTTTACATTTGGTGTATTTGATTTGGTGTATTTATTTGAAATGTGAGGAGCAATTCACATGCTTCATAGTATTGAATTTTCATAGAACATTCGTAAAAAGAGCTGTGTGTACTTGAATCAACTCTTCCATGTGCTTCTAAATATGGAGGTACAGGTGTAATCTCTTTAAAGGTGTATATAAAGAGTTGTGTTCTATTTTTTATTTAATACAGGTTTTTAAGAACATAAAAATATATTCACATGCAAAAAGGCCAATTGGCTCACTTTGCTCATTGAGTTTTTTAGTAGCTAATTGATCTGAGGATCTCCTCCAGCCATATCTTGAAAGAAGCCAGGCTTTTAGCTTCAACAACATGGCTGGGTGACTTGTTCCAGACACTAACATTTCAGTATACAAAAGGGCCTCCTGTACTTAGTTTTAAGAACACTTTTCCGTTGTTTCCACTTGAGAGGAGGCTATTCTGTCCATCTGTCTTGTAGGTGATTTGTTTGAGTCCCACAGTCCTTGGTGCAAAAAAGTGCCTTCTGTTTTCACTTTCTACAGCATTTTCCTGTCCCTGGCTTCTTCTTTCACTGTTGGTTCTGTCAAAGTCCACTGGGTCGACTTTGTCGATGCCTTTGAATATTGTCACGCCACCACCTAGCCTTCCCAAAACTTAAGAGTGCAGTGAAGGTAGTGCTATTTGTAGCTAACAATCAGCCGCAATAATAATGAAAAACACAAACAGCTCCTGTGCGTTTAAAAAAAACCCCACAAAGTATAGTAGTTTTACAATTGCAGGAGCAACATCAGTTGGGTAACTAAAAAAAACTAGTCCCACAGAAACGCGCGAGTTTCTGAAAAAAACACAACAAACCCAAAAACACGACAAACAGAAAAGGAAAGTTTTCCAGGGATCTGGCTAACTCCATCGTAGCCTAACTGACAAGTGTACATATAAAAAAAAAAACAACTTAACTCAACAAATCCAAAACGTGATGAAAAAGAAAACAAATCCGGAGGAAAAAAAACCAAAGTCTCATGCGAGAGCTTTTGCGAGACTCTGGTAGTCCATGTCGCTCCTCTGTTCTCTGTAGATCTCTCTCACTGCCTATATACAGGTCAGCAGGGGGTCCACAGCTGACAGTAATTCAATAATTAAGTAATTAAGTGACCTCCAGCCAGTACCGAACAGAGAAAAGGGCAGGCTACAGTCCCAGCACAGAGGGGTTATGGATGCCCTTCACATAACAGTATTTTACATACTTGAATCAAGTCCCCTTGTAGTCTTCTGTGTTTAGAAATGAAAGGATTCTGTTCTACTAGCCTGGGAGTAGATTTTATTTGTGGAATGTAGTATACTGGTTGCTCTTCTCTACACACAGAAAGCAGAAGTTTATTTTTTATATCACAGGTACAAAATTATAGCCAATAGTCTATTTGAGGTGTAACTAGGGCTTTGTACAATTTTCACATAAAATCCCAATTTTTACATTCTACACTCTTCCTACACATCCAAACCTCAGATAACCAAAGCTTTTATTAAATAGTTTCTTCAAGCTCTGTGTTTCCCAGTTTATATTTGTAGTTCATGTGTTTGCTGTCTCCATGCTCTTCTGTCTACCTGGATTCTCTCTGTTAAGTGCAATCTGCCAGGTGTTTCCCTGGTACCTGGTCTTAAGTGATGCTTCTACGGTGGTTGCCAATCCTCCTATTTTAGTTTTACTTACTATTGCTATAATCATGAAGAATATTTGTCTTAACACAGATTTCTGAGTTACTGTGATAATTATATCCATCCATATTTTAGCATTCATCACATCTGCACCCTCTGTTTCCTGCCTGCTGTCCCGTTCTTAATCCATGTTCGTGCAGTTCCTTGAATGCCTACTATCTACAGCTTGAGAATCTTTTATGAGGAACTTTATCAGAAGTCTTCTGACGATGTAAATACACTATTTTTTATACTCCGAGTGTGTCCTTCACTGCTGTTGCTTAACTTAGTCTGCTAAGTCTGTTAGTCTCAGTAAGTTAAAAGCAAAACGTACTTTTCCTAACTGCTCGTTCACTGTCCCTTAGAGTCTCATTGCCATACAGATAACCCTTTGTGTTTTAATGTTATTGTTATTAGATTTGCTTCAAACTAAAGTAAGACTCGTTGTATTAGAAGTAATTGATTTCATTTTACCAGTTCTGTTTTTGCAATTTTCCAGTTAATGGGTATCTCCCTTGTCTGGAGAGGCTGCAGAAAAAGATTTGTTAGTAGCCTGTGAATAACATAATGTTTCCATAAGCAAAATTGGTAGAATGTTATTCTATATTCTATATGATATATTTATCTTAAGTGCTTCTAGTGCCTTTGAAACATCAGCCTCTTCTCTGCTTAATTAATTGTATATTTAGAACTTTTTGTTTGCTCAGCATGAGTCATACTGTCTGACTTCATGTGTAAACACTTGATTGAAATTTTAATTTAATGCATCAGCTATTTCCCTTTCCTTATCTAAAAGATTCCCAGATTTAACTCAGACACTTGACGTCACCGTTTGCTGTAATCTGTGCTTCAAATCATATTGTTTTTAACTTTTTAAAAGCTTCTTTCCATATGTTATTCTTAACTTATTTATTTAGACATTCTGGCCCCTGCTTTCCTGAACTAGACTTAGTTGTGTTATGAACATGTTTTGTGCAAAAGCAGATATTTGTATCCATCTCTTCTCTCCTGATTGTGTATCTAGTCTCAATTTCTTTTAAGCAATGTCATTACTTCATAGTCTACTTAGAATCTTAAACCTTTGTTTTGGAGTCTACATGTCACTTCAAAGTATGATGAATGCAGTTTCTCTCACCTTACAGTGTGTTCCTCACACAGTCTAGATTGTTTAAAAAATGCTGAATTAAAACTATTGCTTCCTATACAGTAGTTGGTGTTCTGAAACTATAGTACAAACTCAGTCATTAATCTAGTCTGTCATTTCAATTTCAGTTACTGACATTCCTTTAGGTTCCTATCTATGTGAAGCAAGCTGAAATCTCCCATGAAAACCATAGTGTCATTTTATACAAAAATCCCCGATTTCATTATATAAAACTACATTATACTGTAATTGATGTCTGATTTAGACATCATTAGAATTAGGTGGTTTGTAGATCAATTTTCACTACATGTGCTCTGCTTCATAGCAGTCGTTTTAATCTAGAATGCCAAGATATGGATTTCGGAATGAAGATAAATGGCAAATATATTGTTTTCTGATTTTAATGCAGAAGACCTATTTGAAATCTGTATGTTCAAATTGGATGGCAGGTTCAGTGTGATTATATAGTACATGAATATCAGTTTTGATAGCCATCAAGTAATTTAACTGTATAGATTTTGCTGTTTGTTAGAAACAAAATAAATTATACACTTCTGTATAATTTAATCAACATAAATGTATTTAGGTTGTCAGCAGTCAGACTTTGTGGTCTTCATTGCCATTTGTTCTCTGTCTGGTGCATGATTTTGCCCTAGCATTAACAAAATCTGATAAAGAACAACAAATCGAAACTAAACACACCGAAGTGATAACATGTGTTATGATTAGTAAAGACATTAGCATTCTTGACTATACAAAACACCTTCAGGTTGCATTCTTTATCAGTTACCCTCCTTTTAGTTCTGAATCTTTTCAGAAGTTGCTTACACTCAGGTCGTACTGCAGAGTAGCTTAAATGTCATCTCAGTTCATCACCCACACTGTGTGTCAGCAATGCCATGAAAAAATAGAAGTAAGGTATAGAAGTGTATAAAGAAATTAAGAGTCACGAGTAGCTGATATGGTCAGTGATACGAGCTGAGAAATCCCCTCTTTGCTTTGTTGGTTTCATGATTGTATTTGTAAAACTTTTATCACATTTCCAAAGTAAAGAAAGGACTTTTTCTGTCAATACATTTATCAGTCTGTCTGTCTGTATATATGATGTTTGTCTGTCCATGAAGTCATGGGAATACCAATGTATTCTTATGATATTCAGTATTTAATTCCAAAATATACTTTGATACTTAAAGCCTTTTGTACATTTGTAAAGAGAAGTTAATTTAAATGCTTTTCTATAGATGAGACACTACTTGTTAAGAATAACACAGGTCCCTTTTTTTCCTGTTAACTGTAGAATTGTGTTGCAATTGACTGAAAGTAATAACAGAAGATATTCCTAGCAGAAGCTTGAGGACTTAAGTGAAATTTCTAAGCCTGTAGGTAAAGCATAGAGCATTCTTCAAAGCTAGAACATGGGTACAAGTCCAGTATATACGGATTAGTCATACAGATGTTAGAGATCCTTTAGTGGAGACTAGGCTTGATGTTTGCTCACTTTCACCCCAGTTCTCCTCTGACTCATTCAGATAAAAACCAGCCTGTAATTTCTACAAAGGAAACTACAGCCTCAGAAATTTAAGTCCTCCGTGCTCAGATAGAAAGTTACTCAGTAAAAGTACAACATGCTTTTGTGACTGTGTCTAAAGAAGAAAGTGACTTATCATTTATTGATTTTTTTTTAAACAAAATAGAGCTGTGGTAAAAATTAAAGTTTTGAAAAACATGATTTATTAGCTGCTGTCTCCGAAAAGCAAATGCACAATATTTTATGAATATATAGTATTAACAAATGGGGGGTTACAAAAATGAGAAGAACCAGAAAATGACCGAGCGGCTTAAGTCAATAACTAAAATAAATAATCATAACTGCCAACACGGTTTTGCCAGTAATATACCCTAGTGGTTGGTGTAGTTAGAGATACATGAATTATTTGTTCTCTGCACAGCTTTGGTGAAAAGAGCAATAATTTGGGCACATTTGGTTGAACTAATATTTCTCAACAGTGAAAATACAAACACTAGACACAACAAAAACATACAACCCACAAGTTACCTTTTGTACAGTCTGTACAGACAAGGCGTCACAAAGACCTAACCTCATAACCTCCCAGAAAAATCCTCGACTGTTACGAAGTATTCAGACTCATAATGCCTACAAAGGCCAGAATAAGAGATGAGCTGCCTTATAAATTAAATAAAATAAAACCCTGTAGTTAAACCTCTTTCTCTGCTAACTCAGATGCCACTAAATAAATGGGAGTCCATGTCCCTATTCTGAAAATTCACCCATCAAGCAGGAGAGGCTGTTTTTAACCAAGGGATTCTTCACTCAAAAAATCCAAGTCCTATATAAGCACAGATTACAAAGGAAATACTTACTGTAGCTCCTATTGGGTCTTTTTGGATTATCTCGAACAAGGAGCTCTCGCTTGGCACACACTTTATCAAATGTCTCCTCTCTCTTGTCTCTCCTTGTTTTGTCATCTGTCCTTTATGCTAAGCTTTTGACACTCTTAATCATTTACCCATAAATTAATCAGCTAAGATTACCCAGAAGATTCCTTTGATCAGCGTGTCTCTCACCCAGCACAACTAAGTGCTGGTCCAGGTCCATTCTCAAGGACCCCAGTCACCCCAGTCACAAACTGTTTTCCCTCCTGCTGTCCAGTAAATGGTACCAAAGCATTTGGTCCAAGTCCAACAGACTACGGAACAGCTTCTACCTCCAGGCAATAAGACTGCTAAATAGCCAACCTGCAGCTCCTTTAGCAAATCACCTGTAATGGCTACATGGACACACAGTTTTCACTGTATTCAGCATAACCGCACTACTTGTATATATTGCATACACCATGGACACATAGCAGCTCTATTCATATTGAGTTTTATTTCATTTCTATTACATCTATTATTATGTAACCTTATTTTCCTAACTTTAATTTTGTGATTTTTGTGAGCTCGCAGAAAAGACATTTCATTGCCAGCAACTACTGCTGCACGCTGTATTGTTGTGGATTTTAAAAATAAACTTTGATTTGATAAGTAAACACCCCCTGGTTTGAAGTTCTAGGAAATGGAAGTATTGACACTAGTTAGGTGTTACTGGCTTGTGTCTAGATCCTTAGAGACCCTTTCATTGTCAGCAACATCAGCCTGTAACATTAACAAATGAAATGTCAACCTTTTGAGAACATATCATTTTGTCTTTTACTTAAGATACTGTAACAGTAATGTTTTTCTAAAACACACATTGTTTGAAATTGCTCTTTTATTTTACACCATTAATCAAAAAGCTTTTGTCAAAGCACGTAATCAAAAAAGTCTAAAAACTTAATAGTAGTAGTCTTTAATTAAAAAATAATGTTAATCTCAATCTGCATTTGTTTGCCCTCTCTAATAACTTCCAGATGTGGTTCAGCTTTATTTTCGTCATGGTTTCTAGCTTTACAGAACTGAGCCATTTTACACCTCCCCGTGTGTGGAGGGTCTTGTGTACTTTAGGAACGTGACTGAGTGAGAACATGTAAACTTGGCAGTAACAGGATAAAAGACTTTGTGTTACAAAACCTAATTTTATTTATAATGGGCACATGTATGCATGCATACACTGCAAAATCACTGCAAATCATCTTTTCTTTATCCATTGAAGAACATTTAATAGCTTTCCCAATAGGTAATGAGTCACTCGTTATTTGAACGAATTCACATTTTGCATTGCACTTCTTCCATCTCATTTCTATGTTTTATCTGTATTATAAACTGTTGCTTCTAAACTGTTATACATTTAAGTATTTTAGGTGATTTCTAAAGGCAGAGAAATTTCCTGTTCAGCTTCTTACATGCACTGAAACAAAAAGTTGTGCTGCAGTGGTAGCCCCAGGTGTATTATCCCTTATCTAGAAACACATTATGTGCCTTAAAGTCTGGTAATATTGATAACAGTGCTTTAGAACTCAAACCTCCTGACTATATCTGATCTGGTGGTATGGAAAACAAATGCCAGCTATTTGTGAAACACAAGTGGATGAAAAAGAATGTGCAACACACTACGATCATTTCTTAACTCCAAAACAAGGAAACTCCCTCCTAACTTTACAATATGAAAATAGTTTCTGTACTGTACCTAATAACATGAAACCATTTTTTTTGTTAAAGATATTCAGTCTGACTGAATAACGTTCCGTGGACAAAGTAGGGCAATTGTATTTAATTTTAAAATTGAAAAGTGCCTTTTTGCAATATGACAGTTTTTTATGATGTTTGTGAAAAATTTCAAATTGAGTTTTTTATCTAACTTGACTTGTAAGCATGGTGCTCTAATCACAGAACACACTTGTGAGTTAACAAGCTCTGCGTTTCTCGGGTCTATTACACCATGCCCCTTCTGTCTCAGGGCAGGGGGAAAATGGGAAAGAAACCCTGGCTTCTCCTCTGGTACTTTTACAGTTTTGATTGAGACATCAACATCTAATTTTGGGCATTTTTATGAGAACATTTATTATCAGTATGCTGCTGAACTTTACTTCAGAAAAGAGGAAGATAATTAAAGGCTTCTTGCCTGCAAATACTGTCAATTCTGTTTTTTTTCGTGTTGTTTCCTTATGTGGGTGTTGCTTTTTCAGATGAATGTCTATTCTTGTTGCTACAAACACCCTGCTCGATGGCACTAATTGCAAACCTTTCAACTTAATGTTCTAAAAAATGTCTTACTTTTACGAAAGATAAATTATTTAATAAAGAGGTTATCTGTGTTTTGTATAATTATACTATTAAATGCATTGCAACTAAATAACTGAATTAACCATTTTATTTTTCTGAGTCAGCTTTCTACAGTTTGGGGGCATGGCAGATTTAAAATCTTAACAGTACTCAGTCCTTTATATTGCTAAGCTTTACATTAAGATAACCCGCTTGTAATTCAGATATAAACATGCACCTTTTCAGTCATTTGTGATGCACAGCTTCTTAATCTTAAGTGTTTCTCTTTCCTTATTCACATAATTATCTGATCACATTTGAGCTCTGAAACATTCAGAATTTGTTTTATACTTTTTAAAAGCTAGCAGCACAAACGTTGATGGTTCGTGAGTCCAGAAAATAAAATGTTAGACTTATTATCTCCTTTTCTACTGTATGTCTCCCACCTCTCCAACAAGGCTGCAAGGCTGGGGTAGTGTTCATGTTTACAAACATATAAGATGGGAAAAATAGCAAATTGACTCTAAATTATCATTTTAATTAAACAACCGCAGATGAAACAGTAAAGACATGTTAGTATGGTCTGACTTATAATTATATCACTAATTTGAAAAAATTAGACATGGTAATTTCAGTGCTTCTAAAAAATTAACATACAAGTGGAGCCAGTCTGTTCACGACTTTGTAATTTAACAAATAGTGATTTGTTAAATTACAGCGAGCATGACAGCAATGTTTAGCGAACATGGCAGATAGAATAAAAATAATTCTTTTTTTTTGGTGTGCTTATAGGAATGGGTAATGTGCTGTTAATGACATAAGGCTTGCAAACAAGGTGTTTTAGTACTGTAAATCTAAATCTGTCTGACATTGTACTAAGTCTTAGCCACAAGACAAAACTTGTCATAAAAAACCCTGTTACTCTTGCTGAGTTTTTCTAGGAAATGTGTGATTTGCACCTATGAGTTTGTGATACTATTCACATAATATCACAGTTATGCCCGACAGTTTTTAGGATATTTTTTACTCAGTTCATTGAACCAAGATGATTAATAATGTGAAAGTGAAATCGCAAAGCTAATCTGTCTCTCCTGTCATAGTCTTAGTTCATACGAATGAGAGTCGGACACCCTTCACACAAATTGTACTGCAGCTCTTGAAGCAAATATGTTACATGAGCTCCAAAATGATCTGCATTGATGATATTCAGCATGTTGTGCAAACCAGGTTGCTTTCATTAGTCATCACAACTCCTTGACCCCGAAAGTGAAATTCAGGTGCTGCAGGGTGCTGCAGTCTGTTAGTGTATGGCATGGCACCCTTGCTAACTGAGCCTCCTGGAGGTGGTGTGGATTCAGTGGGTTCACCTCCTCTGCTCTCTTACCTGCGGTACCTGGGCTAGACAGCAAGCAGCAAAGACGTGTGTGCTGGACACTCATAAATGAGTGTGGAAAAACACAGGAAATGTTTTGGACTTTTAATCCTCAGTTCTGGTCCTTGGCATTTTAAAACGGGCACCGTACTGTCAAAAGCAGTCATAGGATGGTAAATAATACATCACAATTTTGTTTTCATTGACCGTGAGATTGGTTCTTTTTTTGACTTCTCAAGTTTTTAGAAAACAGCTGGTGCAACATGAGTTGTTGTTAGAACAGTTTTGCTGTGCACTCGAGCACCTGTACAACATTTTAACCGCTGCCAACATTTAACTTATAATTCTGCAAGTGAGGTGATGGAAATATTGTTCACTTCAGATTAGTGGCATCTATTAAAGCATGCGTGTAAAGTTAAATGAAGGAAGTGGCTTCTCTGTTAGCAGCAGTGAGCGCTGTGTGCCTCTGGAAAAGCCTGCTGTTGGGAGTACCTACAAGGATGTCCTCTCTCACGCCTGTAAGCCTTGACTGGCTGTGTACAGGGAAGTCTTGCACAGAATGTTTTTTGTACAGAATCTGCAGGTCTAGTCCTTTTAGTTTTTTTTTCTGACTGCACACTTAGTCTTTTTTAAGATGAAATTTGCTAAATCCAGGATTACTTGCCTTTTCTTTACACTCGTTTCTTTAGTTGTATTTGTGGTTTATTAGGCAGTAAAATCTGTACATCTGCGCACTTCTGTTTTTGGAACTGAGTTTGTCAGGAGAGGTTTCATGCAAAGCTACAGCTCTTTTGCATGGGGCTTTACCACTTCTCGGTCTTGGTAAGGGGTTTCCCCACCACACTTAGGGCAAGGTCCTGGTTTAATATTGACTGGCCAGCAGCTACCTTAATCACAAGTCATTCTGTCTCACTTGATAGCTGCCTTCTGTGCTCGCTGCACGATTCAAGTTTTAGGCTGTGCCTTTTAATTGCAGAGCACTTCAATTAGTGGTGTGTTCTGTCACGTGCTTGTCTTTGAAAACCACAAGCAGTTCATTTTATACATGCAGAAAGAGGCGAGGAAGTCAGACAAACTGATTAAACGTCTATTGGTTGAAGTCTGTGCTTCCTTTTTGATTGACTGTGAAGCTGGGGAAGGCAGATTTCAAATTGTGACTGATGAACCAGCGCTTAATTTCTTGAAGCATTTTCTGTGGGTCTAGGAGTGTTTCTCTATCGTCACGTTGTGCTACATGAGCAGAGGCCTGGGAAATGTAAACTCCTGGGACTTCTTTTGGACTCAAATGCAAATCTCTTTAATTCTTCACAGGAAATCCCTCTCTCAGAGATCTTGCAAGTGGACCCAGCTAGGGACTTCTCGAACCTGGCACAGGGCAGCAACCCACATTGTTTCGAGATCATCACGGACACCATGGTGTACTATGTGGGAGAGAACAATGGAGGAAACTTTCAGAACCCAGTGCTGGCTGCCTCAGGAGTGGGCCTGGAGGTGGCTCAGAGCTGGGAGAAGGCAATCCGACAAGCCCTGATGCCTGTTACCCCACAGGCTAGTGTCTGCACTGTGGGAGCACAAGGAAAAGACCACAGTAAGTTCAAAGTCTGCTTACCATCTGTCGACACTGTGCTGAGAGAAGAAATCATAGTGGGCCTTTTACAGGGCAGTAAGGCATTTAAGGACTAAATTGCATTATCACACTCTTAAAATGCTGAAAAGAGTATAAATAATGCTGTTAATTGTTAACGTGTTTTGTCTAGTTTTCTAAATATTTTATTGGTTAACATTGGACATCATCAATAAGGCGTAAACGTGGAAAACGCTAGTGTGAAAACTATAGAAAGTACATGCTTTTTTGTTTTTGTTTAATGTGTTTTGAGGTGA
The DNA here is from genome assembly GCF_055471065.1 of Atractosteus spatula. NCBI lineage: Eukaryota > Metazoa > Chordata > Actinopteri > Semionotiformes > Lepisosteidae > Atractosteus > Atractosteus spatula. The sequence goes on from NC_142707.1 coordinate 66,824,453, forward strand.
TATAATTCAGTGAAGGGGTAGTGGAAAATTGATGAAATGTCCGATTGACCTTTCGTTTAGGATAGCTTATTCAGAAGTGCTTACTCGTTTGTGTGGTGCTTGTGGCACACACTAGGGAAATGTTAAGTGGGCAGTTTCATTCTCAAAAAAATAATCCATGTCAACAAATTCTGAAAGGGTTTGAACTGAGATGTGTTGCAGACACAAGAATTATGTGTATAACAAAGTATATACACATCCTCTTGAATAGGGCTTTTTGCTGATATTATTGTAATTGAATTGTAGTGAACTTTGTAATACGAGTTAACTGTCCAACTACCAAGAGGATATAAGGACCTTTCCATTGTGGTATTTTAATGGGGCAGGTGAAATGTCAGAGACATGAATATTTTTTGTGCTGATCTGAGAGATTAGTTTTTACAGTTTTGGCAAAACCATACCAAGCCCTACATCTTCTTTACCATATATTGAAAATCGACATTTAGTAAAGATTTACTTTACATTTGCAAGAGTTATCTTGACACCACTGAAGGTGGCAGCTGTTAAAATCAGAAGAAGATATCAATTAAGATTCTTCCTAGTTTATTCTGACGCTTTAATCCTGCGATAAGTGTGTGACATAAATGTGCACCTGGAACATGTGTAAGTGAGATTTAATATTTAAAATATAATATGATTGCTTATAAAGCATTGTTCTCACGATTTAAACGTAACTCTTAATTTTAAGAATAAGAAGAAGTGAATCAACAAAGTTTTTGATTTGTAATTTGTTTACATCATCTTCTAATTAGTGTGATAGAAATACACCTTACTTCAGTAATAAACCTTGTTCTGGAATTACTTAGGAGCCTGTGGGCTAAATTACTAGCGCATGGTTTGAAGATCATAAAGAACGCTTCTTATCTTATGCTCGAATTATTCGTTTTCTTAATCTGGGGTACCCATACTGACCTCTGCTTAGCTGTTACCTCAATGTCACTGGGTGAGAAAATGTAGAACTGTATTAGGTTCATTGCACACATGGAACTGTATTGTATCTTTAGTGGTTCTGTATTTTAATCCTTCTTTTTTAACACTAGAAGAGCTGTCCATCAGCATATCTGTGTCCAACTGCCAGATTCAGGAGAATGTGGTAAGTGTGGCCTGTTGATGGGACAGTGTTATGCAATTTCCAAATACAGTATTTTGTTGTTATCAGTTTTCCCTTTTTTGATTTTGTGCGCTTTATGGTTTATAATACTTTTGGGTTCCGCTATAAAAGATAGAATCAGTATTCTGTAAATCACTGTGAAAAGCTCAATAAAAGGAAGTGGCCAATATTGTGAGGTTACGGGAATAAATATTACAGTTCCCTCACAGTAAGTGAAAGTGCTTAGTTGTTAATCAAAAGAAACTATGTGGTGTAATTGAAAATAATAGAATTTCAAATTGTAAGAGGTTAAGTAATCCAAAAGCATTTAACATCTGAATACATATTACTTTGATAATAACAATAAAAATGGAATCTCAGTAATATATGATTTCTGTAGTTAGATAAAAATACATGAATATTTGTTTGTGAAGGAAAAGTGTGAAATTAATAGTAATTAAGTGTAGAAATTAATTCAGGTAATGCCTTATTTGTAAGCTTGTTTGTATATTGATAATATTGGTTCTGACTAAGAACGGGCTTGTTTCCTTGTTGTAGGATATAAGCTCTGTATACCAGATCTTTGCTGATGAGGTTTTGGGATCAGGACAGTTTGGAATTGTATATGGCGGTAAGGTTTACAGGTTTTCCATATTTGTACAATTCAGAAATAAAGCAGGTGTGGAGTTTATTATGTAATAACTTGAGCAGCTGATTGCTAACAGACCAGTGCCTACATTAAGGGTGTTTTGATATTTTGGGGGATTTATTTGGTGCATGCTATGGTGAGGAATACTTATTAAAAGTGTTATTAAAAAATTGTTAGTAAACATTTAAATGTTTTTTATATTATTTTCACAATCACAACGCATTATCTGAGTTTGACAAGCAGCCACCTCTCTTTAAACAATTATGTATTCCACAGTGTCATGTTATGGAAACTGAATACATCCTAAACATAAACCTGTAACTTATATATACAGTACAGGATATACAGTTTTTGGAGTCCAGCCCATTTGTGTTGCATGTATAAATAAGACAATTCCTAGTACACTGTTGAAGACGTAACTGAATTCAAATGGTGCTTCTTTATTTTCTCCTGTATAGAATTGAGGTCCCTTATCATGAATGGCTTTGTTTGGTTCCACTTTGCATTTCAAATCACTTACAATGTAAACGTTATCGTGACTTTGGCAGCTTCCAGCACTTTGTGTAGATCTTTTCTTTTACAGAACAGTTTCACCTTTTTTTTTTAAAGGGAAACACAGGAAAACGGGCAGAGATGTTGCAATTAAGGTCATTGACAAAATGAGATTTCCCACTAAGCAGGAGAGCCAGCTGCGAAATGAAGTTGCTATATTACAGGTAGGCCTGCTGCTCTGTACACTTGGATTCAGTAGTTGTGTGTAGAAAGTGTATAGCATTTTGGAGCATCACTACACATGTATTCAAACAATAGTCATCCTTTTCAGAAAGTAATGGTAATTAGGTTAGCTGGGTCAACGTAAGTGTCAGTTTTATCCTCGGTTTGTTCTGACTAGAAAGCTTGATGGGGAAATGCTGTGGCACAGCGTTTTTCTGTTTGATTCTTGTCACAGCTTGGACCAGCAGTACAAGGTAATCTAACAGGCTGAACATTAGAACGTTAGGCATAAATCTTGAAAGCAAGATACAATGTAGAAAATTGGTTGGCTCTCTTGCCCGTACACTGAAGCATTTTGCTTGCTTGCTTTCCCCGTTAGAACCTGCACCATCCTGGGATTGTGAACTTGGAGTGCATGTTTGAAACTCCCGAGAGAGTTTTTGTGGTCATGGAGAAGCTCCACGGAGACATGCTGGAGATGATTCTCTCCAGTGAGAAGAGCAGACTTCCAGAGCGCATCACTAAATTTCTGGTCACGCAGGTGAGTTTCTCTCGTTCTGCTGAAATCGGGCGTGTTCGGTGCAGATTTGGTTAGCATCTTGGATCCTGGTGTAATGCCTTTCTGTGTCCATGTGCGTTTCCTTCTGGGGCTCCGGTTGCTTCCTGCTTCCCAAAGACATGAGCCCTGTGCTGGAATAGGCTTCAGGATGCCACCACTCTTGCTAGGAATAAGGGGTTTTCTGTGAATAGATATGGGGACAGATGATTCATTCTGAGGTGCTTCTTTAACACTATGGATACACTTCCTTCATCACTCATATGGAAGAGGAAGAAGTTTCGCTTTCAGTTTTAATGTTGTCTGACAAATTGGGGAGTGGAGTATTAAAGTAAAAATAATTATCTGTTACTGATCTGAAATACCTAATAACATGCCCACTATTGTCAGGAATGGAAACTGATCAAAGAGATCACATTGTTTTTTTTTATTGCCTGTCACAGTTGGATGATGAAGTACTGAAAAGTCACAGACTTAAAAAGACAAATGATTTACAACAATAAAATGTGAGCACAGAGACTTATATTTACGAAGAATGTTATTCCCTGAACTCTGGTTTTCTACAGCTCAAAGATACACTGACTCTTATTCAAAGATGGACCAAACTTCACAGGACAGTCAGCCCTCTAAGACTGATGTACAATCTAGTTAATCTTGCATTAGCTATAAAACATTTTCCCACTAATTTACTTCTGGTCTCTTACATGTTCAAAACTAGTTGGTAGTACCACTTCACAAAGAGTAGAGTCCATAAATGCTGGTTCTGTGGATCTGAGCCAAGTGGAACTCCCTCAGAATGTCTTAATTCTTCCTGCGAAGGGTGAGAGAAAATATACTGCACTGACTGGAAATGTGCCCAACTCAACATCTTATATACTACTAAGCTATTCTTCCTGAACCAGCCATTCGCCTCTTAAGGTGATAGACCCCCTGTTGGGGGACATTTGTAGGGGACACTTTATACAAGGCCCCAGCCTAACTTGCAGTTCTGTAAACCTCAGATTTTCTCATTTGCTATGGCAGACCAGACTTGATTTAAAAGCATTTCAAGTAGACTGTACTTTACATAACATAAATTGTTGAAACGCTAAGTAGGTTCAACAGTTACAGTATATAATAATATTTTTTGTATTGTGTTGCATTCTTGGTGTTTATGCTACATAGAAATAAAATACCCCTTTAAAATACAATAAATAATCATTTTGACTTCACTAGATGCAAGTTTAGTCAAATGTAACTCATTCCCTTGCGAGTATGGAATGTTCTTAGCATTATTAACGGTAATCATTTAAAGTATTTGCGCTGTCATTATTTATACACTATGTGAATCCAGATATTTCAGTCAACTGGTGAAAATAATTGTGAATTTTTTTTCTAACATGTTGCAAGTACTTGTAGTGATGTATTTACTTTTTCTGAATTCAATAAAGAGAATAACACTACATTTTCAAGATGATGATCCCTTACTGTCTGTGAGTGACAGAAGGCTGAAAATGTTCTTGCAATTACGCAAAAGAGGAACCAGATGTAAAGTAGTATACTTTCAAAAAACCAAAATAGATGGGAATTGTGACAGAATGAAAAAACATTAAATAAACATGAATGATATTGGATTTAAAAAAAAACTATTTTATAAGATCTGTTACACGATTGAGTTTTTAACCTGCAGTATATTGATTGATCATTTCTGTGTCTGACAGATTCTGGTGGCGTTGAGACATTTGCATTTTAAGAACATAGTGCACTGTGACCTGAAGCCTGAGAATGTCCTCCTGGCCTCAGCAGAGCCTTTCCCTCAGGTAGGTTCAGACCCAGGTGGGCAGCAGCTTTGGAGGAACAACATGGAAAATAATTCTTCTTCCCATCTTTAATATGTGCTGGAATTGCACCATTTTGCCAAGAATAATATATCGTTAAGGTCCACGGTGAATTTCTCCCAATACCAAACATCAGATTCAGTATGTAAACATTTCTCAAACAAACACATGACACAGTTGCTTGTTAAGCAGCTTTCTTATAAAACAGCAGCATGTTAAAAAAGTAAAATCCAAGTAACACCAACACATGCTTTCTTAACAGTGTTTCCTGTAGTATTTCTTTCTTGGACAAGTTACCATTGACAGTATAGGAAAAGTAACACGGCAGCCCAACACGCTTGATAAATACAGCTGTTCTGTGGCTGGCTGGTTCCGCAGGTGAAGCTGTGTGACTTTGGCTTTGCCCGCATCATCGGGGAGAAATCCTTCAGGCGCTCCGTGGTGGGGACCCCCGCTTACCTGGCCCCCGAGGTCCTGCGGAGCAAAGGCTATAACCGCTCTCTGGACATGTGGTCCGTGGGCGTCATCATCTACGTCAGCCTCAGTGGCACTTTCCCCTTCAACGAAGACGAAGACATCAATGACCAGATTCAAAACGCAGCCTTCATGTATCCACCCAATCCTTGGATAGAGATATCTGGAGAAGGTAAAGGTACTCTGCTTCTTTTTATTCTTATTGTCAAAAATTCTTCCGCAAAAGTAGGCATTTGCGATAACGTGGCAAACGTGTTAGAAAACATTAGCATTATACCTCCATGATACAGAAAACAATATTTCCAGCCTATAATAATAATTGTATGCTTGTGCCAAAATTGTGCTTCTGTTTTTATATTCTCTTAATTGTTTTGTTTGAAAGGTATTTTCCTGAAATATATTGAAAGTACATGTGGTAGCAAATTTATTTTTTCAGATTACCCCCTCATTGATGATCAGTCCTTTATCTTTTTTGAACACTATCAAACTTTTCTTTTGCTATCCTCTCCTCAAAGTTGAGAGTTGTGCCTCTTACCCCTAAGGGATAAGTCTCAAATAAATTTAACTGTGACATGAGACAATGGCTGGACACAGGAAATCAACATATTTTTATAATGCACTCCAATTTATACCCTGGTCCAAAGCTGGCTGATGTTTGTACATTAGCGAACCTCCGCACTGCCTCCCAGAAGAGTCAACACCAGCTGGAGGAGTGGGGGGTCTCTTCCTGAAGGCACTGCAGAACTGCAGTGTTGCTGTCACCTGCCTTGGGTCCCCTATATAAGCCAGGTCCCCAAAAGCAGAGGGGGGACCCTGGGTGATTAAAGCTCACCCAATGCCTGACAGCACTGCTGCTTGAGGAATTCTAGTTAGAGTGGTATGATAACATGGTCTGGGCTCAAACCAGTGACATCTTGACCATGGAGCTCAGCCTGCTCCCTGAGACCTTAATCTTGTTAAAGCAATGGAAGACCCCCATTGAGTGCATTTTAAGAGGGAACCTCTTCAGATAATGTATTTCACTCAAGGGGCTTATCATGACTTGGAGAAAGGATGCTGTTTCCATTCTTGTGTGGGTCCAGCGACCATGACAGTGATACTTCAGCCTTTGTGACCACCATGGTGCTGAAAGACTCAGAATGTGGCCTAGAAGTCCCTGGTATTCCATGACAGGGGCCAAGATGAGCAATTTTGATCACTCACTGAGAAATGACAACTGAGGATTCAGAAGAGGGAGTTCTTGTTAAACCGTTTCTGCAATGTAAACCACACTCAGATACTCTGGCTATTTGTATATTTTAGTAATTGGTTTAACACAAGATTGTGACAGTGCAGTAAGATTCACTACTCATTCATATTCGTTCTTTTCCAGCAACCGACCTCATAAACAATCTCCTTCAGGTGAAAATGAGGAAGAGGTACAGTGTGGACAAGTCCCTCAGTCACCCTTGGCTTCAGGTAACAAACTTTTTATACAGCCTGTGAAAATGTTGGTAGTACCAAATTCATGTAATTTTGTTTTGCAGAGGAATGTTAAAGAAAAACTGTTCAGTTATCACAAGGGATTAAAGAAGGTGTGTTGTATTTTGAAAATGCTGTTGGCAAAAAGAGCTTCCTGAGATACACCAAATATGAGATGTCAGCAAAGTTCAAGTTCAGTGCTTTATTGCCATAACAGCTAGTGGCATGGAGTTGGGTTTGGTGAGCTGATACAATTAAAAGATAGTCCATCTAAGTAATATAAAACCAACAATAGACAGCTTCCATCCTAAACACATTATTTATAAAATAAATAACACTGAGACCAGATACAATAACATGGGCCCTGCACAAATTGCTCAATTAAAGTGCAGAGGTCATGCATTTCACAGCTTCTGGGTGGGTGCTGTTATGGAACCTAGTGGTTCTTATTTGATAGACCTGAGCTGCTTACCAGGAGCTGGAGGGTAAACAGAGGTTGGGCAAGGGAAGGGTCAGTGAGAATCTGTAGGGCTGTGTGTTTCAGTCTAGAGAGGCAGAGTGAGTCCACAGAGGAAAGGTGGCACCCCACAGTTTTGGAGGCGATAGGCGCTACTCTCTCTGGCTGCTTCGTGTCTTGGGCACTGATTGGCACGGTGTTGGAGAAGGTTAAAGCACTCTCAATGGCAGATCTGTAAAAGAGGGTCACTGCTTCCTGTGACACTCCAAACTTCTTTGACTGTCTGGGGAAGAACAGCCTCTGGTGAGAGTGTTGGAGATGGTGGTGCCCAGGAACTTTAAATTCTCCACCACCTCCACAATCTGATCATTGATGTACAGTGGTGAAAGTGCTCCCTTGCTTTGCCTAAAGTCCATCACAAGTTCTTTTGTTTTACTGAAATTTAGTTCCAGGTTATTTAGGCTTCACCCAACTTTATTCATGTACACCGACTCATCGTTGTTGTTTGTGATGAGCCCTATGAGAGTAGTGCTATCATTAGCGAGCTTGAACATTTTGACTGAGTCCGAGTGTGAAATACAGTCATTTGTGTACAGAGAGCAAAGCAGACATGATAAGACACAACCCTGAGGAGCGCCTGTGCTCAGGGTGAGGGACTTAGAGATGGTATCCTTCTGCCTCACCACCTGCTTCCTATCAGAAAGGAAATCCAGTAGCCAATAACAGAGAGTCTGATTAATACCCTTTTCTGCTAGCTTATCAAAAAGCTTGAGGGGGAAGTACACTCGTTTCATGAGAAATGAACATCTGTTCCAAAATAAAGCAAGCTACAGTATCCGGTTCCCATAAGAACAGTATGAATTTCATGCCAATGTATGAACAACAGACT